>NW_028262347.1:65027616-65180174 GCF_047370975.1 Nipponia nippon
CTCCTCATTGCTGAGGCTTTCAGTAACAGAGTTTTATTTTTTTCTTTTATTTTTCTGCCTCCACCCACACCCTTAGTAATGAATATTTGAAAACGCAGTAAGCGGCGGTTAAACTGTCACTTGGCAAAAGGCATAAAAAGTGCCTGCATAATTGTTCTGACTTCTTTTTTCCCCCCTTTTTTTCCCTTTCCCTCCCCTGGCCAGGCTGGAGCTGTACAGAAAAGTGCCAAACCTGCGGATCCTGGCCTGCGGCGGGGATGGGACGGTAGGTGGCCGGCGTCTGGCAGCCCTCTGGTCATCACAGAGATTAAATTCCTTGCAGTTGTGGGTTTCCGACCTCGCGATGCCTGCAGAGTCAGATAATGTATATTATGCTTGTGAAATCTACTTTTTTAAAATTTTCTGTGTGGCCTGGCCTGTGTAGTGATGGGGCCAGATCCTAATGTCCAAGGTCCTATCTGCTTTATGCATAAAGATTTCATACAGCTTAAAAAAATAAAGACTAACTTTACTGGCCTCCTCTCACTATTTACACAGATCTGAGGGTCTAGTAGGTTAAGTCAGTGTCTGGAGGCCATTATATCTTAATTTCTGCTCCTTCCCGCTGTTGTCTCCATGATGTCTAAGTACAGTCAAATAGGGTCTCCTCTGTACCTAAAGAAAGTGAGTTTCCCCACTTCCTTTACAAAGCATCTGTAAGGAAGGATATTGCATTGGTCTTACTACTAGCCCGGGATCTGGCAGATCCATGGTCAGTATTTTTCTTTGCTACTGAATTTCTGTATGTTCTTGGATAAGCGAAAAGGGTCAGATCTTTAAAGGATTTAGGCACCTTCAGTTGCAGACAGGCTCTGTGGTTCAGGGCCTGGAGGCCAAAAGTGATAATGGAGGCATTACAACCGCATTACTCTTTCCAGTACTTAGGAATATTGTAAGTCTTGGTCTGTGCCACCAAGTGCTTAAATACAGTTGAAAAACTGACCTTTAATCTGTGAAGATCAGTTCCCCAAGCAGGTACTTGATAACAGTTGTAACCGTAAGTGTAGTAAAGAAAATGCATTACTGGTTGCAAGGTGCAATGGCTTGGCCTTGCATAGATAATATGTAGATATTTTGGGCATGGGGAGGTGGTTTTTTGTGTGTTCTTTTTTTTTCTTTTTGTAGTGAGCTGAACAAACCCTCAGCCCATCTCTACTTGAATTTCTGGGGGAACTTTCTGTTTAGCTTCTGTGCGTTCTTTTAAAATGCCAGCTGTAGGGGTTATTAATACTAGTACTTTCTCTGCAAGAGTGAAAAAAATACGTGATTTGACTACTGCCTTGCTGGTACCTGGGACAATAAGATACTACTGAATTGTGAATATTCCTTGAGAAACCTGCAAGGCATTGCTTTAGCAGGAGACATGGCTGGAAAAAAGAGTTTCAATCTGTTTCTGAAAGTCTTTGCAGCTTCCATCTGAGGAAGCCAATATTTTAATAGGGGAAAAATAAATCTTCATCCTGAAAATATTAAAATAGAAATGAATGCAACTACATTTGAGTCTGACCATCTTTTGTTTTCCCTTTGCTGAGCAGTGCAAGCGACAGGTGGCAGCACCTTCTCATTAGTATGAGCAGCACTCTGCTATTACCTTTGCTGCTGCTCAGTTTGAAGCAAATTAATATCTAGTTATTCCCAAAGCCATTACATCTAGAAATGAAAAATCTGGCTCAAATGGACTTCGTGAATATTCAATGAGACCAGATGTTACCTTGCATTATTGAGGTGAATCAGAACTTATTGTAACTTTTCCATCATCGCTGCTTGCTGTTCCTTTCCAGGGCGTAAGTGGAATGCTTTGCTTTCAAAGCAGTCAGGAGCTTTCTGTTTACAGGGAAATGATAGTCTTTGTCATCCTGGATTGTAAAACTAATGTGCAAGGTTTAGAAATGACCTCAAGTTAAATAGTAATGTTGTACTGCTAAATTAGTAATTTGAAGTGTCTGTTTATCAGTTAAAAACATTTAGAAAAGTGGTAGGTATTGTAATGCTACCTGCACCAGTGGGAGGCTGAGGCACAGATGTATGGATTAAGTCAGTGGCAATGACAAAGGGCTAATGACAGAAGACTCTTAAAGAAGTCCTGGCCCTAGTGAAGTTATTGGGAGTCTTTATTCTGTCTCCTGTTATCAATACTGAAGGATAGATTTTTGACAGGTATAGGATTACTTATCTCTGAAAATCTCTTAAGGACTGTACTTAGTCCTACTGTGTGCCTATGATAGACCTAAGTACCTTTGGTGACATCCAAGTTCATGAGAGTTGTAAGTGATTCAGATGACTGTTGTCAGACAATGAGTTCTAATGCAGGTTCACATCCCGGATGAATGCTTTAATAGTTGTAATTGGTTATGATAAATAACTGTCTGATAAATGCTATTTATACTTAATTAAATTTCTTCAAGAGACTTGGAGAAAGAAATACCCCAGAATACCAAATAGAGTGGTGGTTGCTGTATCTACCAGGCCACCCCCACTTCAGTCCTTCAGATTGCAACGGTGGTTCCCAATGCCCATGTTATGCTGGGTACCTTTTGTGAAGCTCCAGTTTCATCCCAGTTTGGTGTAAGAACCTATTTGAAATCATAGTAGTGGGGAGTTGGGGATTTTTCCTCCCTCCATAGTGGGGTGAAAAAAAATCATGTCCAGCTGCAGCTGATTTCAGTTTTACGTCTTGTTTAAAAGCTCACATTTCCAATACAGACTGCATCTTTGAACATTAGCATCAGGGAAAAAAAATCAATTTTTATCTTATGGTTTTGTTTTTTCTTAATTCTTTATTTAGAAATGCAGCACAGGTCCTTTCACAGATTTTAATTTTTTTTTTTTTTTTTGGTAAAGGTGAGAAATAGTTTAAGAAATAGTCCTATTTTCTTGTAGCAACAATTTAATTCATAAAAAGTTACAGAATATTTTCAGCAACTCTTCTTTACCTCCTTGGAAATTTCCATTTAATGAAAACAAAATATTTTACAGTAATTTGTTCCTTCTGCCTCAATTTCTATTTAAAAGTATTATGTAGTCTAGAATAGGGACAGGAGAGAGAAACAGCTGTCTAAAATAACCAATAGTTTATGACACAAAAGAGCCAGATTCACTGGAACCCAAAGTCTTCAACCCTGAGCATTAGAGTTTGTCTTACATTCTAGTCTTCTATTTATGTATACATATGTGTGTATAACTAGACTATATATATTTTATGCTTTGCACTGAGTGAAATAATTCAGCACTAAAGTCTCTAAGGTCTGGGGAATGGGAGACCTGTGGGCAAGTCGACGCTTGACTTCATCTGGACCCTCTGTTCCAGTTCCAGGACATGCTCTGAGATACCATGCTGTTTTAAAGTGTCTCTCATCTTCTTTCAGGACAGTTGTCAAAGGTTTAGTTTCTTTTAGCATGAGGGCACTTAAAAAAACTTATCTTGATTCATTCATATTTATTCTTCACTCATTTTTACATACAGTATTTTTCAGAGCAATAGTTAGGCAGCCTTAGCCAGGTGTAATTCTATGTGTTTTCATTTCCTGCTTAAAGAACAGCAATTTATGTGCTCCTTTTCCTCAGTAACTCTGTGTGCTGTTGAAGACAGCCAGTGTTTACATCCCACTGCTTCTGCTTGCACAGGAGCTTCAGGAAAACTGCTGTACCTGTTCTCTGAAAGGCGAAACCTCAGAAGAGGCAGCTGTAGAGTTAAATCCTCATTTTTCCTTCTCCCTTTTGTTTTACTTGATCTCTGTAAAGGGGAAACTATCAAATTATCAAATCGAAATATGTCTTTTTCCTTTTTTTTTTCCCATCCATTTTAATCTTCCTGACTAAGTGTTCTCTGCATTTCCTGTTTTATAGGTGGGCTGGATCCTCTCCATCCTCGATGAGCTGCAACTCAGCCCCCCACCTCCTGTGGCTGTCCTTCCGCTTGGCACTGGGAATGACCTTGCCCGCACCCTCAACTGGGGTGGGGTAAGCACTGACTGGGGTACCCTCACGTGCAGGCTCTCAACTTGCTGGTCTGATTTAGTTGTATAGTAGGGTGAAACTTCACTTCGGCTAAAACAGGCAGGGCTGTGTCCAAGGTCTGCTTCAGTTAGGCACAATGGTTTGGTTCAGTTTCCAGTCAAGGATCTTGAATTATTAACAATGTAGTTGTTGTAATAGAAGTGTACACAGATGTATCTGTCTGGTATTTTAGGCCAAGTAATGAGAAGGATATGCAGGCTTCTAATTTAAGCATAGTTTAAACTTTATTTCTCTCTGTTTATCCTTGACTACACCACTGGAGTTTCTCCAGGCAAGGCAAATACACTTTGAGTTCCTCTCCTCTCTTACTTTGCCTGCCCAAGACTTGTGTACCACAGCAATAGCTTGTTACAGTGGCTGAACATAGCGAAATTTAGCAATATTTTAGAGGTGTTCTTAGGAACACTTGATCCGGCCTCTATGAAAGGAGGGAAGTTTGCCAGGTAATTGGTGAGTGACTTGCTTTGCTTTCACTATCCATGGCTGATACTCTGCTGACACTCTCTCTGCTGTCAGGGTTACACAGATGAGCCAGTGTCCAAGATCCTGTGCCATGTAGAAGATGGGACCATTGTCCAGCTGGACCGATGGAATCTCCAGGTTGAGCGCAACCCTGATTTGCCACAGGATGAGCTGGAGGATGGGGCACGTAAGGTTAGAGCTTTCTTTTTCTGAGGGAGACTGTAGGATGCTTAAGAGCATCTTTGGGTTACACCATGAGATGCATTAATGGAGAAGCTCTAAAACTTTTTAATTCTCCAGTTGCATCGCTTCCTTTTGCTCTTTTCAATGCTTCCAGAGGTGTGTGAAACGTAATACATACCAGCCATTTATTTGTTGTTTGTAAGTCTCAGACATTGAGCATTTATCTGAAGAACGAAGTCCTAGCAAAAATCCCTGGCATCTTATCTGAAAGGTCATTGTTTTGTTTTTTTTTCTCTAGTTAACCTGGGGTGGCAGGAGAAGCAACCTTGTGACCACCATACATTCCTAAATTAGAGATATAAAATTAAGAACAGGATGTAGAATTTTATTCCTTTGGACTTTGCTAATGGATACCAACGGTTCCCTACTTCACAGGAAGGAGTAGTGTATTTTTGTATCTAACTTCTTTGTGTGTGGGTCTCCATATGATCTTGATAGTTGAAGAATGGGAAGATCTTTGTGAGGGAATCATGTTTATAGCAATATGTCATTTGGACTGGAGATGTTGAAAGTGTTACAGAAAAAAAATTGTGAACCATTTTCCTCTTCTCAGTTATAATTTCCAGCTTATTGGATGCTACTGTTCTCTCTCCACAGCCCCACTGGGCGTGTGTAATGAAGAAGAGGCCAGATGTGTACTCTGCTTCATGCATCCTCAGTAGAATTAGGGCTTCTTGTCTGGGACTTGCATTGCTCCTCGTTATATATGAAGCGGGAAGAACACGGCTTGAGTTTCATTCGCCATGCCGAGCTTGAAGTGCCAGCAATTAGGAAAACCTTCATATTGACATGTTAAGTGGAGCAGCATTATGGGAAATCTCAATGACAACATAAGGAATACTTTGTGTTTACAAAGATACATATATGATCATAAACATTGTAGATGTGTTTGTGTTCTTTAGGCTTTTGTATCTGATCATCTTCCACAAGCTATTACTAACCTTCAGAGCAACCTTCTGCATGCATTTCCCTAATATGTTCCACTTCCTTTTTCTTAGGTTTTCATGAGATGCCAGATTTAAAGTAGTTAATTCCTGGTCTGTCACGGAATGCTTAATTCATGGGTTTTTTACATGTCTTTTTATTATCCAATTACAGCTTCCACTCAGTGTCTTCAATAATTACTTCAGCCTTGGATTTGATGCACATGTTACACTGGAGTTCCACGAATCTAGAGGTAATAGGAACTTTTTATTTCCTTAGCCTTGGGAATGGGTAGTTATTTTATGAATTACAAATGGAGTTGGATTTAACATCTTATAATTCGGAAGGAAAGCTGGAACATAAAAACCCAAGATACAGACACAATTAGGAAGGAAGTGATTGTATCATGTGAGTTTCCAAGGGACTTCATAATTTAAAAATGAAAAAAGTACAAGGAAAAATGGCATTCACTGGAGGAAAAGGGCTAAAAGGGGAGCTTTTCAAAGTTTTTGGTCTTTTAAAGGAGATACCAAGTACAGATACAAAGGAAGTTTATGCTGATGCAGAAGTGTCAGGATAAGAGCAGAAAGAAAAACAAATGTAAGTTAAGTGTCAGTTTTCCCTCCAGTGTGGAGGTGGAGGGAAGAGAAAAGCTGTGAGGCTGTAGAAGTAGCAGGGTAGCAGGCAGATAATTGTGTTCTCAAACTGAACAGCTGTTACCTGTGGATGAGTATAGCATAATATCATTGGACTTGGTACAGACCTAGAGTGTCTCTATGCAAGTGAAAGGTTTAATGAAGTCCACAAAACTGTCAGGAATTTGAGCTGTTGTAGCATCTCATTTGTCCCCTTGCTGGTGGCAGTTATACCACCCCATACAGATCCAAATGTGGCTTAACAGGCGAGCTTTGGACTGATGTGAACTGCTCTATTTATATGGTTTAGGCAAGCATGCTTGTGGAAACAAACCTCGTTCAATTGTCTGTGTTCAGCTTTTGGTCATTTCAGCCTCATATGCAGGTATTTTTTTTTCTGAATGACAGCCTCCCTTATCTTCACTTTCATACTATCAGAGTGTCATTTCAAGATGAAAAGATAGCACTCTAATGCCATGCTAAATAAAGAGCAGGATACATGATGGAATGAGCTAATGCATATTTAATAATGTTTAAGACTGCTTCAAGCTTTAGGAATAATAATGAGAGGCCACAAAAGGGCACAGAAATGAAGCTATGACAGCTGTATGCATTTTTTGATGAATGCAGATCACTATGCATTACTAATGTGACTGTGAATATACTGTAGAGATGAAATGCGTGGCTACTTTCTCACTTAATGGAGGCATTACTTAATAATGAAGTAATGGAGCCCCATAAAGAATGGATGTTATTCCAGAGATGCCAGTGTTTTAAAAATTTACATGGGTGAAAAAAAACTTGGCAGACCAAGCTGTGTGTCTGTGAGTGGGTATGTGTGGCCAGGAGAGCTTTTCATAGCAGAAGAGTTTGCTCTTACAAGTCATCACTGCTGGTGTCTTCCTTACCCTCTCAAATGCTAAAATATACAAATGAGTTCTATGTGTTTTAGGAAAGAAAAGCTTGTAGCGTTGGAGGTGTTGCTGGTGTGTGGGTTTTATTGTGTTTCATGTGGAATTAAGCAGTGCAAAACAGATTCTCATCTCATTTACAATTGCTGACAATCCAGAGAAACTCTTAGCAAAACTTTAGCAAAACTTAAAGCACTTTCATGGCTGTTGCACTTGGTCCATTAAGACAAGTGGTTGTACGCAATTGCTTGTGTGGAGCTATTGTAATCACATATAGTATTAAAACAAACACCATACCCATCTACTCTTCCCCTTCCTCCCCCCTCGCCTCCAAACCAAAATAAATCAGATATTGATTTGAACTCTCAGCCTATCAGGGCATTTTATGCAATAGAGATTGGTCAACTGTTATATTTAGAATAAGCAGTGATTGCAATGTTTCAGAGGAACCTGTACGTGAATGTGGCCTTTTCCATGGCAACCTCTACACTTTTCTTGTGATTAATCAGATTGATCTTTGAGGGTTGGCTCCAAGCCTAATGTATTTAGCTCTGCTTCTTCAGGAAGCGTTCTGGGTAGCAACTCTTTCTGGAGTCGCAGTTTCCTCCCTTGTTATCCTTATGCTTTGGTGGATCAAGGGAGATGCAATTTACTTTATCCCTGTTGACACGCTGTCTGCTCCGTCAGCTCTCCAGGACTGTTCGTTTACAGGACACTCCCCCCCCACGCACACGTGTGTGCGGACACACACACACTTTCCTTTTCCTATTCCATTGATGCCTTGAGAAGGGTGAGGATGGAGTGAGCCTTGAATATGCAGTCAGTGATTTACTTCTACAATCGAAATTGCGCTCTACTCAACTTTAGGCTCTATTCTACATCGCAGTCCTCTGTCCCTACCCATACTCATCTGCTATGTCAGAGGTAGGAGCAGTTCAATATGTTGATGAAGGTCCCTGACCTCAGAAAGGCTCCTTTCCTGATTAGCCAGTTCCAAACTGGGGCTTTGGTTCGAGTCAGTATTTGTAGTAGAATCCACATAAAAGCCAGTGCCCTGGTGGCTGCTGCCTGGCACCATGGGGTATAACAACATCAGGGAATGTGTAGCACGGGCACTGAGCCTTCAGGAGCCTCCTGGTTCTTAGCGTGGGATGCTGAGACTTTCTGTAAAGAGCTGTGAGCTCAGTAAGTGAGATGAGATTTACTTATGCAGTTAAATTAATCATTTTAAGAAGAGGTGGCCCTGACTGCATTCCAGGCTCACCTGCAACACAACAAATGGATGATAACAGTAGCTGGGCAAACAATCAAACAAGAAATGCAGAGTATGTAGCTCACTCTCACAAAATGGAGCCTTATATTGTGAGATGTAGTGACTTCAATGGGAACTAGAAACATTGTTTCAAGTGGTCATTTGAGTAGAAGTAATTTGGAAGTGTTGACACCAGTGTGATGCTTTAGTCAGAAGAACTATCTTGATACTTGGATGTTTTCACTAGAGGTTTACTGAGCAAGGATAGGTGGTTGGTACTACCACTGAATACAGTGTCAGAAGGGCTGCTTCTGAAATCTCTGGATGCTACAAGCTAGGAAAGCAGTTCTCAGGGAGGCATGACAATGACCTGTATTCTGGGGAGCATGCCTTATACTGGGAGATTAAAGGAGCTCCATTTAGCTTATCAGAAAGAAGGTTAAGAGGCGATTTAATCACTGCCTGTAAGTATTTACTCAAGGAGAAGATATCTGATAGTTGGGGGCTCTTTAATCTGACAGAGAAGTATAATAAGATTTAGTGGTTGGCAGTTGAAGTCTGAAAAGTTCAAGATAGGAACCCCCTCCACATTTATTTTAACAGTGAGAATAATTAACCATTAGATGTGCATTACTACTGACCATTAAAATTCTCCATCACTTAGAGTCTAATCAAAATGAGACAACTTTCAAAATAGGTTTTAGAGCAACCGCTTATTTTTTTGCTGCAGGAATATTTGGGTAGAGATGTCTTCCTCAGTACCTCTTTGTAACACGTCAAAATTTTAAGTGTCTGTTTCATCTTGTAATTTACTAATGCTTTACTCCTGCTTCAAAGCGTGGGTTAGTGTTTCATGGATTTCTAATAATTCTTAGTGGTCTGTTCTGCGTTGGTAGAAATAAAAGTATCACAAATGGTACTGAGGGGTCATAAAATGAATAGTCTGAGAGGCGCTAAATTAACTGATTGTATTCTTGTTACCTCTTTGCTCATGTTTCCATCTATTTTCACTCTACAGGAAAGGGGAAGAATTCAATATCAATGTTTGAAATCTGATAGCAGATGATGGCACAGATGGGGGACTCTCACACAGGAAAATTATATTTATGTTAATATTTTCACTGTGTGGTGTGTGCTAAAAGCACTATAGTACTAGCAGGGAAAGTGAAGGTACAATGGAGTCTACTTGTTTTATTAGGGTGTTCATATTTTTCCTTTTTATCCTTTCACAGAAGCAAATCCAGAGAAATTCAACAGCCGATTTAGAAATAAAATGTTTTATGCAGGGGTGAGTTGTGATTCATCTTACAGAATGATGCTAAGTTGTTTTAATGTTTTCTTAAGTACCTTCCCCCTCACTTTCTCACATCAGGAGCTCATGCCAGTTCAATTTGCCTGCTGCAATTTAAAGTGTACATGTACTGTTTCTGGCAATGCTGCACACATGTGTCTGTTGAAAAGTGCCTCAAGCACTGTTATTTTAAGGTGCTTAGCAGGTGAGAGAAATGCTACTCCTGTGGACATAGTACTGGTCATGTCTTGCTCCCCCTGCTCCTGGCTCATAAGCTTCTCAATGAACTGCTCTGCTTCTTTCAGGGTTTGGGCAGCACATTGATATTGACTTTTCTAAAGAAATTCTGCAAGTGTTATCCTGTATCTTTATAGCTTTGAGGAGTACTCTTGGATGTAGGGTCATGGGCAGTGGAAGGCAGAGATTAGCTATTTGGAGTGATTCATGTTCATATGTGAATACACAAATAAAATTATCCACTTCTGCACTCAGGAGGCACATGGGCAATGTTTTAGTCTAAAATACAGTTATTAAGAGAGACACATTAATTTGATAATGCGTGACATATAATGACTTTCTGGATGATGATTCCCACTGTACCCATGTGCCTTAACCATGGAAAAAAATATGTGAGCAAGAATTTGCATTTAAATCCTTGGGTGCCCAAAGACCTTCTTTGGTTGAACTTTCAAAAGTATCATCATTTAAAAAAAATTAAAAAATCATGTCTCCTGAGAGCAAGGAAGAATAGGTTTGACAAAAGGATGGCATTTTGGTAATTAATTGTCACTGATGACAATTCCTGCACTTATTTCTGTTGCAGGCAGCCTTTACAGACTTTCTGCAAAGAAGCTCAAGAGATTTATCGAAGCATGTTAAAGTTGTGGTAAGTATAAGAAATTGTGTCATGGTGTTGTGGGAAGAGGGAGGAATGGAGAGAGAGTGAGGTGAGAGTTTAATGGCTCTGTTACTTTTCAGTTTTGAGCATGACATTTGCAACACATTCCAAGGAAAATCTTGGGAAAGTTGTTACAAAGCAGCAACACTTCTCTTGTCTGTGGCTCCATTCAGCAATTTCTCTGTGCTCTGTCACTTTGGCTTTGTAGTGTGATGGTACAGACCTGACTCCAAAGATCCAGGAGCTGAAGTTCCAGTGTATAGTGTTTTTAAACATACCCAGGTAAGCTGAACACAGATGCTTGGAGTTATAAAAGAAAAAAAAAAAACCCTACAGGTTGTCCTAGATTGGGTGGATGTGCAGGAAGAGTATTGCCACTGTGTTGCCTTCTTGAGAGATAGGTGCTTATAATACTGTTAATTAGCAATACAGAATGGGATCCGAGTTCAGGGTGCAGCTAAACAATCCTTTAAAAAGTTGAATATCCTGATACAGAGAGAGTAGAAATGATTAACAAACATGCTTTCAAAAGTTGTGCACCTAACCTGCAAACAAGGTAGTAAAGACACAGACAGGTGCCTGGTCTTTTGCTTAATTAGAAGCAGTGTGAGAAATAAGGTGGGGGGGTGTGAGAAAAATGGCGGCGGGGGGGTAAGCGGGAAGGATCAATATTTTTCTGGTAAAGGAACACAAAACTATTGAAAGAACTGCTTTTTTGTTAATGTTAGAAAGTGTCCCAAATAGAAATATAGCTGTATTCTTAAAAATTGTCTATCTTTTGCTCTCTAGAGCAGTAGTCTCCAAACTGTTTTTGATTGTGCATCCCTATCGGTAACAAAATTTTTGAGCACCACCCCAATATATGTATATTTATTTATAAATTATATACATGTACTATGATATTAATATATTACATACATTACAAAACATATACAAAAATAGAAATTAAGAAAGGATGCGATAAAGGTGAAACAAACACTTTTTTAATGGGTTTTTTCTTATTTGCTAAAAGTACAAACAATATTTTCTTCACACACCCTAATTGTCTTGTCAGTTGTGGATTTTTCTTGCACACTCCCTGTGGTACATGCACCCCACTTTGGAGACCACTGATTTAGACAACCTACCACTTTGCTCCGCACGCAATCCCAAGCACTTGATCTTTTGAGTCCTGCATTGTCCTTGCTCCAAGCTTCTACTTGATGTCACCTCTCCAAAGTTCCCCTTCTGTCACTCTTAGATCACTTTCCTATCATTAAAGAATGGATGTAAAAGATAGATGCCACAGCTGCATCTGTTCCTGCTTCTTATTTCTCCCTGCCTCCTCAAGCTATGAAACGTTTTGCATTCCTTATGCTCTTATAGCTTCTGAGCCAGCAGGGAGAGTGGAAATGGAGCTCCAAGGCCGGAGTTGTTGCTGCAGCCCCAATGCCTGCCTAGTAGAGGGGCTAAGCAGATTTCTGGCTCAACAGCTCATCTGCAGAAAGCAAAGAAAGTGGGGAGAACAAAGTGCTGCTGCTCTGTTATCTATTTCCTGGTGTTTCCCCATTTTCCTCTTACAAAGGAACCTGCTAAAGATTATGATGGATACATTTATGGATGGTGTACCAGCTTGGAAACAAGAGACAGGTTTTCCCTTTTGTCCAGTCTATGCCAGCATAACTTTTAATTGTCCCTGAATTGAATCCTGGAATGGATATCTGGATACTTCTGGAGGGCAGCAGAACAGGCTAATAGTCAGGCTACTAGTCAGGACCCATCAAGGCAAACTGCTTTCTCAAAGCTTGCTTTCCAAACCTCTTTTTGCAGGTATTGTGCTGGCACAATGCCCTGGGGAAACCCTGGAGATCACAGAGACTTTGAGCCTCAGCGCCATGATGATGGCTACATTGAAGTCATTGGGTTCACCATGGCCTCACTGGTGAGTATATTGCAGGTGCTACCAGACTTGGTGAATTCTGTTGGCCGTGTTACAGAGTGCAAAGTTGACCTCGTTACTGAAGAACCACCATGATTCCACATATTCAGTCAGCTAAGGCCAAAACATGCTCTGCTACTAGGTTTTAAATAAGGGGGACAAATTGTAGTTTTCTCATAAAAGAAGTGTCATTTAATAATAAAAATTTACTCTTTGCCAAATATGACTAATTTGCATGTGCAGTGCTCCCAAGTTAAATGGCAAGATTATTCCAGTAAAAACAGGATGCATGCATGTTTTTACTGTGGGAATGTTCTACAGTCAAATAATTACTGCTGTTTCTTTTTAGCTTTTGTATATTTCGATCTATGACATAGAAGTTCAAATTTTTTTGTAAAACTGGCTACTGGAAACAATTATGAAATTATATAAAATTATATGCCCATACAGTTTCCATATGCCCACTAAATATGTTGTGAAAATTTAGTAATAGCTGTGGAAAACTTAGTAATATATCTGGCACAAATGTTGTCTCTCTTTTTGTTCTGCTAGGGAAAGAAAATTCAACCAACAATTTTAATTTGGCAGTGCTCTTTCTGTCAACGCTGTCCTTAAAGTAAACTAAAGCTGAGTTACTATAAAAGCAATCTCACTGTAAATACCCTAGTGTCCTACTATCATAGTGGTTAAACACGGTAACAGTCTCTTCAGAGGATGATTAAATGCAGTCAGAGAGTTGGTAGTTATCCCTGTGCTAATCGACCTAAGGCACTGCAGCTTGGATTTAGTGTGGCCAACAGAAGGCACATATCAGGGCTTCCTGGCAGGTTTGTTTAGGTCGTGCTTAAGTCCATACTCTTAGGCCTTTGTTGCTGCTGTGTCTTGTGTGGATTAGATTAGAGCTAACATGGATAAGCCTGTTTTCACTAAACTCACACACTTATTTGTTGTATGACCTGCCCTCAGTGCATATCACATTCAGTGAATACCCATGATAATGGTGTTTGCTTCCTCAAAGAGAAATTCAGACAAATCTAATCTTCAAAATAAACAAAAGTAAAAGGTTGCCTTGATCAGCAATAATTTCTTTAGAAAGTCTGGGTTAAGGATTCTTTTCTGGTCTCTTTTTTTTTTTTTTAATGGATCTAGTGAGTTAGGGAAATAACCTAGAAGTAAGCAGAATTCTGTTTGTTAGCCTAGTAGATCTTGTGGAATGACCATTTGTGACTTCACCCCTGCACATTTTAGGGTATGTTTCTGAATACGCTGTCAAAAGTCTATTTAGCATGTACTAACTGGCAATTTTTAGCTGGAATCTTTTCTGGGTTTGCCACTAATGTGTCTCTAGCCACTCGTGGTAGCTAGAGTGATCTCAAAGCTGCCACCAGTTTCAGTTGGGACTGAATTTAAGTAGTTAGGGCCCTTGGAGCATTTGTTTCTCTTTAAAGGAAGCCTAGTTAAGAACTGAGGGTCTACAAGTCTATCTTGGTTGTGATGCTGAGGAACCATTGTAACCCTAGACTGCTGATATAATCCTAACTCCCTCTGTATGTCTCCCGGATGTGCTTGGTCATACCCAAGAAGGTCTGTGAGACGAAGAAAGAGAAGTACTTTATAAGAAGTGTTATTATGAATATGACTGACCATATTATCAGTTGGTCCATAATATTAAGTGCACAGAGCAGGGTTAAGGTCTTGACTTGTGTTTAAGCTGCTTTCTGTTAGTAGTGCATTAATATAGGACTTTTTTCTGCATCTGGTAGATGAGAGTTAATAGTCACACTACAAAATAAAAAAAAATACATTTCTGCCCAAACATGTCTGCTTAGAACTTGAAGGATCTGCTCATTGCCCTCCTTGTTTCATTTCTTTGAAATGAATTCTTGAACATGATATTTAATTGGTTTTAGCAAGGTCCTTCTGCTTGCTCTTTTCAGACTGTCTCGTCTCGAGGTTGAGTTGCTGTGTAAACTTTGGTAATACGGATTTTAGATTTATCTAATTTCCATTAAGGACTGTATTCTGTTCAGGAAGGAGAAATCATTTTTGTCTCACAGATGTACCCAGTTAGGGTGGTTGTTTTAAAGAGCAAATAATTAGTAGCATTACTGTTAGTGTAAAAACAAACCAACCAAAACAAATTGAAAACTTTAAGAATAAACACAGGCATTCATTTGTGCATGCACGTGTGAGTATACATATTTGTATGTGTGTGTAATATGCTTGACGTATACCAAGGCAATGAGACATACAATGCATACAGTTAAGATATCTGTTTGTTGCCCACCATGTTTCCTTGTGAAATTTTAAGTCCTGCTTTGCAATTTTGGAGTGAAAATACATTCATTGTGACTTGTTAGAATGCCTTTACACATGGAACGCTGTGTAATGGACGCTGTCAGCAAAGCCACATTTTGGATTTAACTGCCTCAACTATCTGT
The DNA here is from genome assembly GCF_047370975.1 of Nipponia nippon. Classification (NCBI taxonomy): domain Eukaryota; kingdom Metazoa; phylum Chordata; class Aves; order Pelecaniformes; family Threskiornithidae; genus Nipponia; species Nipponia nippon. The sequence goes on from NW_028262347.1 coordinate 65,042,648, forward strand.
TCTGAGGTGTCTTTTCTTTGTCTTTCCTGTTTGTTTTTGGGGTCTTTTTGTTGCTTGTGGGTTGTTTTGTTTTGTGTGCTTTTTGGTTTGTGCTTCTTTTTGTTGTTTGTTTTCTTTGCTTTTTTTTTTCCCCTCCAGGCTGCTCTCCAGGTGGGTGGTCATGGAGAGAGGTTGCATCAGTGCCGTGAGGTGACACTTTTAACATACAAGTCTATTCCCATGCAAGTGGACGGTGAACCTTGTCGATTGGCTCCCTCACTCATTCGAATCTCCTTAAGGAACCAAGCCAACATGGTGCAGAAGAGCAAGAGGAGAACATCCATGCCTTTGCTGAATGAGTGAGTTGGATATGTGCATGTCCTAACGGCAGGAGGCCCATTTGGGGCAGCATATTCAGTCATGGATTTTGCATGTACTGGACTTGCAGCGCATTTTAAAAAAAAAAAAAGAAAATAAAAAAAAATTCACACCTTCTGAACTCCCTTTCCATCATATTGTAAATACTTACCTGATTTTCTTTTATCTTCTGGGTTACCCTCTGTCTTGCTTTTAGAAAAGTGCTGTATCTTTCATTTATTTAGAGGTTTGTGCAGGCTCAGCAGTGTGCCTCTTGGCTTCTGACAGTTCTGCATATGTATGCCATTTGCCTTTGAAGTTATTTTGATTCATTTTCTCAACTTTATTGATTTGCTTTTTAAGCTGGATTGGAGATCCTGTAACAAATTGCCGTAATCAAGAATTACTCAGGACATCTTGTAGTCTCTGTTGTGGGAGCATGCTGCCTGGGACTGTTTATGGAGAAGGACCTGGAGGTCCAGTAAGGGCTATTTCCACTTTGTAGGGAATCCTGCTCCAGTATGAAAACCCAAATGAGAAATGAGTAGTCTAAAGATGAATAGAGAAAAGCTGAGATAACTGGAAACCAGGAACATGTGAAGGAGAGAAGACAGGACTAACATTCCTTTTCATAATTAAACCTTATTTTTAAGCACTGCAGAGATATTTTAACACCAAAAAAAATTTTAAATTTTCATCTGTGAAAATGCCTGTCCAATAAAATAATTTAGATTATTTCGTAGAGCTGATTGTTGTACTTCTCATAGAGAAGGCCTTCATCACTGCTAAAGTGAGTGACATGGTAGGTGCTTTTGCTGTTTTTCATCAGGTATTCTTAAAGTAAAGCAAACCAGTCTGTCCCCTCTACAAAGATACTGAGCTAAAGGCCTAAAGTTATTGAGGATCCACATCTCATTCAAACATCTATGCACTGAGGATTTCATTTTTCGGGGGAGGTGGGTAGGGGATTTTGCTGTTGCAGCTGTAATGGTGACACAAGGTTTATGAAGAGATGTAATATCTTTCATTAGACTAACTCCTATAACTTGAAAAAACAGACAAGGTTTCAGGCACACCTTTTCTCTTCAGGTATCTTAAAGGTTGTCTGTGTCTTTCAACTGTATCATCTACTGGAAGATATTGCTTCACTTCAAACTTTGACTCCAGTCCTTTAGAGCTTCTTGGCATCCTCTGGTTGTCAATCTGTTCATGTAATCAAAGCCTCCCTGGTTACTTTGAACATCTTACTGTTCAAATTTAGCACTCTGTGTTCTCTTACTGAGACTAATGCTTTAAACTTCAGTAGAAGCCCATATCTGTAATGTGCAATTCCTATTTGCCTGGAAAATACATAAGGTATACTCATCTCTCTTGAGTCGTGAAGAATAGCAGACTCTTGCCTGTGGGCAATGCCCAATTTCATCCAACCACAACTCAATTGTTTGTGAAAGCTAGAATCGAGCAGAGAGCAATCCTGGGACATGTTTTTTTCTACACTGAGGGAGGCTAATCAAATTTAAAATGAAAATTCCTAGTATTTTGATCTGATAATTAGCATGGTTAGGCTTGAATTTTGAGATCTGAATTTAAACTGTGGTAGGGAAATACAGATTCATAATATATGCCAGTTGTCAAGAGGATCTTGTTTGTGGTTTAGCTTGATTTCAGTGTGCTATGGTAGACTACATTGCTATCAATCCTTTGATTTGGCTGAGATATTTGCCTGCAGACCTATGTCTTGGGAAAATACAAATGATCTGTCAGGGACTCTAGTCTCAGCCTCACATATCAGAAATGGTGTGTGTATATCTTTATATCTACATTGACACCTATATATCTGTGTGTGTACGTACTTTGCTCTCAAGTATTGAAGGGGAATGAGAGAGAGGAGTTGAATCTCCTGGAGTGATAAAAAGTAAATGGCATATTAAAGGTTAAACTCTAGGAAGCAGTTAGCATTATTAAGAAGTTCATTCAATAAGATGCTGATTTGCAGTATTTCACAAGAGAGAAAATTTTCAATTAAATGTGTTTATCTACAGTTCTTAACTTGATATCTGGAATATATCTCCCTATTCCATTGAAATCTCCCAGAAAGCCTTATATTTGATTGAACACGATAGATTGTTCTCTTACAACTGTCATCTGAATATTAGATGTGTGAGATAAGTAAGTAGGTCTGGAGCTATCCCACTAATTGTTAGATAGCTGTTCTTAAGCTCCTTCCCAGGAAAGTAATTAATAAATTGTCTCACATCACCGTAATGCAGAGTTGTATTATTGTCGGCTTCGATATTATTGCTAGATAAGGGTAGCAGTAGGAATGTTTTTTTGAGTTTTAGCTAGTCCAGTGTCATAAGTAGAGAAAGACTTAATTTGAAGAAGTCTTACACTGTGTTTCTGTTTTCTTACTCTGTTCTCCTTTGTTCTGGAGAGTGGGTTTAGAGGATAGTGAGTTTGTTGCTTGCCTTGTGGATGCACTTGAGTTTCCAGGGAATAATACAATTTTAAAATTGAAGAGCCCATGTGTAATGTAGTTGAGTGAGAAGAACAGAGATTTCATGCTTCTCTCACTTGGGAGTGGAAGAGCTTTAGAAACATGACTCTTTTCTGAATGTAAGAGTCGCCCATCTCCCTGATTGCAGCTGTTCTCCTTCAAAACCTGTAGATGCTCTGAGAGGACACTTGTATATGAGAAAAAGGGATCTGACCTTGTTTGACCTGTTTTTCCCTACATTTTCCCACTGTTGTGCTTCTAGCACAGAAACTGCCTCATGTGGTTCTACACAGACCTTCAAGGTTGAAACTCCTATATGTTGAGAGTCCTTGTTTTATTTGTTACTGAATAGTTTGCCTTTTTCAAGGTGTGGGAAAAAATTCAGCAGCACTTTTGACAGTGTAAAACTTCCTAGTCTTTTAAAAAAAAAAAAAAAAATTGGCCATGGAATCAAACTAAGGAATAAAAATCTGGTAGTTCTGTGGGGCTACTTAAACTGAAGGAGCCTCCCTTCCCTGTTGACAGCAGCAGTGCAAAAAGCTTCATTCAAGCTATTAGGGAACAAGTAAATATAATGTGCTGCATTTTGTCATAGCTGGGTGAATTACTGGCAATTAATATTTTATTCAGTTATTTCATCTTTCACTGCTGAATTGCCTACAAACAAATTTCTTAGTATATTAATTGTCCCAAACTATTCATGGCCTATTTGCTGCAACTAGTGATCTTTCTTCTTACTGTTCATCAAGCATTCATTTTTTTAATATTTTCTTTTGGAAAGTTAAGCAATTTTGATGTGACATACAGGTTATCTTAGTACTCTGGAGTAGGTGAGGATGACCTGTTTATGGTTTGTACTCTTCTGATAACTTTAAAATTTTGAGTTGAAGCATAGTGCAGTAAAGTCATTACTTGGTGAATACAGTTACAGTGCTTCTAATTTGTTTCTAATGGAGGCAGTCCAAACATAAAAGGCAGGCATAATCTCTTCCTCATCCTACAATGCATTGCTTTACAATGGAGATAACAATTCAATAAAGTGTTTCAAGCCAGAAGCAACTTTTTAGGTGCAAGGAATAGACAGGATAAGGTGATACTGTTCATACTTGGTTACGGATTGAAGCGAGGCAGATAGTGGGGCTGAGGGGAAAAAAAATGTGGGTTTCTTTTCTTCTCATATGTCTTTTCTGTTTGTACCAGCAAAAGCAAATTTTTGCTACAGCCAGATCAGCAAACTCAGTTTTTCTGCAAGAGAGTGAATTAGGTTCTTATTTGGTTCTTATTTTGTTTCCCTTAAAAGACTTGCTGGCTAAGTTCTCATTCCTGTTCTCCACTATTGATCATGGTAACATGTGAAAGAGACAACGTATAGCTTGGTTTTCCGTGATCAAGCCAAGAATGTGGTTCTTGTGAGCTATAAGCAAAATGCGTGTGGAATAAGAAGAGAAGCTGTGGTTCAATTTTCCAGGAGTCATTTTCTGATTAGAAACTACAGTTCAGTATGCTGCTCAGTAAGTTTCAGTTAATGATCACTTTCTGAACCTCAAAAGATGGTATTTTTCTTTCAGTGGCTTTTAGTTTGGGTTGAGGAAGAATGTCCTGTATGATGGAAGAGAATGAAGAGGGAAGAGCTTATAGAAAAAACCATATTCCATACACTTTAGAGAAACAAAGGGACCATCTGAGTATAAACACTAAAAGAGAGTCAATCTTGGGAGTCACTATATGTAAAATGCATGTTTCCCTAAGGTACATGAAAGAAGAATGGAGACAGCAATTTGTCATTGTGGATACAAAATCTCCAGTAAGGGTATTTTTTTTTCTCTTAAACGTTAACTAAAGTTGGCCAACCTTTGGAGAGAATTCCATCCATTCAGATCTTGGCTTTGATGTTTGTTTGCATTTCTGGACCTGCTTCCAAAGTCTGCTGCCTTGAAATTTTTTAGTGCCTGTGGAACAAATCCTGGGTGTCCTCGCCTTCCTTGTATAGCCGTGTGCCTAGCTTGTCACTGGTCCTCCTCACTCATGTCTTTAGAAAGCTCCTTTGTGCCATGTAGCAGTGTTTTTCTCCATTTGCATGTCTTCTGTTGCTCTTGGCTTCCTAGTGTGAACTTGGAGCTCTGCATGTCTCTTCATTCAACTTTTATGTGACACATTCCTTTTGTTTCTGTTTAAATGTTGTATGTCTTTCTCTTTCTTTCTTCTCTTCCACTCTTTCTCTCTTTCTCTCTCTCCCTCTCCTCCCACCTTTTTCCTTGTCTGTCTACACCGTGTGCTGCCTTTCTCCTGGCCACTCATTTCCTGCTGCCTATAGTATCCATAAAGTGCAGTCTGCTGACCTGAGGAGAGTCTCAGCTCCCCCTGATTCCTTCACTGTGTGAGTATCTGGCTTTTTTCTGCTTTCAAAGTTCCATAGTTTTTTTGCTGTTACCCTGTGTGTCTTTCAACCACAAGACGGGGCAATAAAATCCAGTGACAAATGGGAAGTGGGACCTCAGGTGACAGCGTGGCAGGCATAGGGCGGCAGCCTCACCAGCAAAGGCACAGTTCCACAGTACCTGAGTAACATGAGCAGGGCATGTCTGGTGATGGTGACCAGGTTCAGCCAAGAGTCCAGCTTGCCAGACAAATCCATAGCAACAGGCAGGTCTGAAATTAAGCACCAGGCACTATCCCTGGAAACAGATGAGAGCTTTCCATCCTTTGGTTTTAATCAAAAACATACTGTGAACAAACTCAGCCATAAGCCATATCTCCAGATACAACTGATCAAAACAGGGAAGTAGTGCCCCAGAGGAGTGGTGTGACATTGGCTGCAGTTGCATTGAAGATGGAGTCTTCTTTAAAATGTGGTGAACTGGCACTTAAAAACGCTCATACCATTGTACCATTGTATGTTGGTATCTTCTAATTCATCCTGTTTATGAAAACATGCCGTATTATGAAAACCACCCCAAATGAACCCCCTCCCTTTCCCAACCCCAACAAAAAACCAAACCCCAACTTAATATGTCAACTCAGGCAGTGTAGTTTGTCTTCAGAAATGCTTTTTTACTATTCAGTCAAAAAAGACATGTTTTGCTTTGTGTTGACATCCCTTTTGTCTTCTTGCCTTGCCACTCTTATGATGGACATCTTTTCAAACAAGTTAGGACTATCAAAGAAATGAATTTGAAATACACATTGGAAAATAAAAAATTTCAGAGCTATAAATCCAGGCATTCGCAGAGCAGAAGCTTGATTCCAAGAATGATTCTTACTCTATCATGGAAGAAAGTCAATGGTATGTGCTAAAAGAAAACCCACCAACACTTCTCTGTTCTAAAGACTGAGCATGTGCAATAGATGGCATATAAAATGTTTAACAAACCAAGAGTTATTTGGGAAAACTGATTGAATAATTTCAAGAGCAAATTTCAGCTTTGTAGAAAAGGACCTGGGGGTTCTGGTGGACACCCAGCTGCCCATGAGCCAGCAATGTGCACTTGTGGCAAAGGCGGCTAACAGTATCCTGGGCTGCATTAGGAGTGTTGCCAGCAGGTCGAGGGGGGTGATCCTTACTCTCTGCTAAGCACTGGCAAGGCGACACCTGGAGTGCTGTGTGCAGTTCTGGGCTCCCCAGTACAAGAGAGATGTGGAGCTACTGGAGAGAGTCCAGGGAAGGGTGATGAAGATTACTAAGCAGCATTCCTCCTATGGGGAAAGGCTGACAGAGCTAGGTCTGTTTAGCCTGGTGAAGAGAAGGCCCAGGTGTGACTTCATCAATGTTTATAGGTATCTCAAAGAAGGGTCTAAAGAAGACAGAACCAGGCTCCTTTCCACAGTGCACAGTGACAGGACAAGAGGCAATGGGCACAAACTGAAACATAGGAGGTTCTCTCTGAATATCAAGAAAAATGTTTTTATTGTAGGGATGACTGAGCACTGGCACAGGTTGCCCAGGGAGGTTGTGGAGTCTCCGTCCGTGGAGATAATCAAAAGCTGCCTGGACAGCCTGGGCAGCCTGCTCTAGGTGGCTCCTGCTTGCACAGGGGGGTTGGAGATGATGACCTCCAGAGGTCCCTTCCAATCTTAACCATTCTGTGATTCTGTGAAATTTCAGAAAGCTTCAAGTTCCTCATTGTTATTTTGCAAACAAGGAAAGATTTCCAATTCAGTATGCCTTATCCCTGGATCATATTTGCTGTACTTTGCGGAGGAACAGAAAGTAATACAAATAACTTGTCTCACTGATTCAGTGTCTAAGCCAGCCTCTAGAAAAAAGTTGAGATAAGCTTACACAGAACACTAAGTAAGCTGTGGGTCTGGGAGCATGGGTATTGTTTCCAAGTTGAGGGATATCCCTTGGAAAATTACCTCCAAGTTTTGATACCGTTCATTTGAATGTCTCATTTGATATCAGCTGTCAGGATAAGGCAGGGAGAGAGAGAGACTCATGAGCCCCAAAGTAATTTGTAAGATATTCTGTATCTTAAAATTTGTAAAAATAGATTAAACATGCTGCTGCACTGTGGCTGCCAATTAATGTGTCTGGCAAATTAAAATAAGAACCCATGAGGTATTAGGGAAATGTGATTTGGATTGTGATGGCTTTGAGATTCAAATGTTCCTGTTTTTGTGGAACAACATAGAAAGAGCCTGACTTCCAGTTAGTACTGAACAGCAGGGCAGATTCTGCCGAGACCTGGTGATGGATACAGCCTGTCTTAGATAAATTTCAGGTTTTCTGCAGCAGGATATGCCTGGGAATTTGGGGCAGCCAAAATTATTAGGCACATATGGTCTTTGTTGCAGAGACAGTAGAACTGTAGTGTGATCCATTTAAAATGTTTATACGGGGTGTGTAAGTAAATACAAATGTTGTATTTTTAATTGAGGCTCTTTTAAAAGGAAGGTGAAGACTTGCATTTTCCAGCTGGATGTTCAGCTGAGATGAGAATGATGTACATGTGAGAGTACATTTGCGTTGTGTGGTTGATGCAAAGGAGTTCTGGGAAAAAAATTACAATTTGAAAAATAAAACATAATTGACTTAGTTCTTACTGTCCTTTTACAAGTGAAATAAGCACTGTGGATATGCTGTGATTTTTTTTTTTTTTTAATTACAAAATCTGCATAAATGAAAACAAAGTATCACCTTATTGGTAAATAGTTTATACTCTTTTACAGAGTTTACAGAGTAGTGATTGCAGCAAGGTATGCATATAAAACCTGTGTGAATAGCAAAGGAGTAATAGGAAATAAATTTTTGCTTTTGGAAATCCAAATGCCAAGCAGAATCAGCTTTGTGGGTTAGGTTGAATATGGGTGTTGTCTATAGGACAAGAGTCAAATAAAGAATAGTAGGCGACAAGGCATAAGGGAGAAAATGTTAGAGTGAGCTATTGTCCAAATGCATGGTTAAGGTTGAAAATGCTTATATATATCTTCTCCCTTTTCTCCGTTAGATGAATTATAGGGAATTGAGTCTTATCTTTTCCTTGTCAGTTTTTCCTGTATAGCATGTGGGCTTCTGTTTAGTGGGATAATTACTATCAGAGAATCCACTGTGCTTGGAAGTGTAAAGTGCGAGAGAACTACAGCTAGCATGGTGAAGGAGAAAGAAAATGAAGACCAGGAGTCTACCTGGTGCTTCGGCACGTGTTTAAATGTATGTGTGGGTCTAGCCTTTATACAGCAAAATGCTCAAGCCTTGCTGAATCAAGTGTGAGGTAAGAAAGTGCAAAAGGGTTTAGTACAGTTGGGTTAACATGGCTTATCTGGGATAATACTCATCAAACGGAAGAAAAAACATGTGGTGGAGTTTATATTTTTAGGAGTATTTTTTTAGGTAAAGAGCTTAGCAAGAGCTTTGCCTTAAAATAGCAGTGGACTTTTGTGAAGCACTGAAATTTGTGCATCAGAAGAGGCTGGATGATTCTGCTCTGTTGTGGCAATTCTTATGTTTTAAGTAGATAAATGCTGTGAAAAACACTTATTTTTAATGTATCATTTCCAAGCTCTGCCAGTGAGATCTCAAAAGTAAGGTTAATTTCTTTTTCTCCTCTGGTTGCTGTTTTCCTTTTTCCAATTGTTCTAAACACTGGAACATTTAATTAATTTTGCGTGTTTATTTCTTCTCTAGGAGATAGGTAATACATTAATCTGTCACTGCAAACATGCCCCAGAGTAGTGTGATTTTTTTTTTTTTTCTAAAGTTTATTTTTTGCAAGGGAGGGGCAGTAGAAGATTTCCTTTTCTGTTTACTGAATCATATTAAAATCTGTATGTGTGTAGGCTGGTGTGGGCTGTGTTCTGAAAGATCTATCAGAAATTTATCGCTGGATTCTATTATTTTTTCCTTTTTCTATGCAGACAGAAAGCATAAGAAATGGTTCACGCGGTTCATAAATAATTGATATATTAGGGCATGTGTAATTTAAAAGTCTGTCTTCCCAGTTGAATCAACCCGGTGGCATGGCAGAAGTGTTATCAGGGTGCTGCTGTGCAGGAGTGCCAAGGGCAGGACCCCAGCTCACTCTGCCCGTTTTCTTTCCTGGGTGACTTGAGGCAGAGGCACGTTTCTTAGGAAAACCAGCTGTGCTCCAAGTGAGTTGGCTGGCATCCTCTTGCCTGTTGCTGGATGATTAATAGGGGTGAGAGGAGGAAGTCACAGCTTCATCAAAAGCCAAGTGTGTTCTCTTGGTGAATGGAAGTAGATCAGGTTCTGCTGGTAATCTCAGAATAGGTACATGTGGCTTTGCTTCTGTGGGTTTGAACAAGTGGTGGAATGAAAGGGATTTTAAAAAAATAGGCCCTTCTCATTCTTTCCTGTCAAAGCACTGTGTTTTTAGGTTTTGGTGGGGATTTTTTCTTCTTTTTTTTTTTTTTTGGTGGTGGGGGAGGTGGTGGTGGTGATGGTAACACTTTTAGAATCCCCAAAATGCTGTAGTTCAGGCATAGGGGAGAAACAAATGCATACCTTTTCTTTAGTAAGAAACTTAGAGCAGTGGGGTGTGTGGTGTTAAAAATTACTTCACCTTATAAACAGCTTATCTAGCATGATGTTGACTTTCTAAGACCTATTCCTGTAAAAAGAGTGGTTCTGATTCTGATGTGTAACCTGGTGTACCATGGGATGGATGTATTCTCACAGATGGGTAGACTCAAAACCCATAAATATTAAATTAACTATTTATGTAATGAATGTCTACAAGTTTTAAAAATTTCCAGAAAGCATGCCCTTTTCTTTACAACAGGAATTATTCAATAGCTAGGTGATCTTCTGTATTCTTGTGGAAAAGTCAAATGCTATTTGTCTGGTAGAAAGTAATACAATTTCCTTGTACTGTTCAGCCATTTTGCAGCTAAAAAAGGAAAGAAAATAATTCTCTGTTACTGAAATTACATATTTTTTTTATGTGAGTGGAATAATTTTGAGAGGACCTCATAACATCTCTGTAGAATCTTTTGTAGTTTGTTCCAACTAAATAGTGTGCATAGCTTTTCTGCAAGGCTCATTTGGATTATTATTTAATAATGCCCTGAATGTGCACTTCTGGTCCATGCTAATCAAAAGTCCATCAGGTAAAATTCAATATGGTAAACTAGCCTATCTATGCTCCTGATTTGAGAAGACTGATATTTAGTTTTGTGTTTAAATGAAACCGTTATAGCTAATCAACATAAATGAACAGAATGTTTCAGTTGACCTGAATCTGTATTTATGGTCCCATGGGGCATATGACCTTTAAGATGTAATTCTGTGGATTGGTGTGTTTGGGGAATGAGTTTCTTAATTAGGTTCTTTTGGAGTTAATGGAATTCATTCATCTGTACTTTAAATTACTTTTCATTAACTATATAATATACCATTTTGAAGAACAATAGGTATAAGAAATGTAAATATTTTAGGTTGAATTGCAGTGCAGCAACACCCTGTGTGTCCCCCCCCAAGTTTATTTATAAATTGTCTACTGCTGTATATGGAAAGTTTTTTTCCTTTCCTTACAGTTGAGCAAGTTGTTTTATACAGTCTTTAGAAACATCCATTTCTATTAATACCATACTAATGTTTGCTTTCAGTGACATTCATCACCCTATTATTAGCTTTTACATGGACATGCTTATGTACTTAAGCTTTGTGGTTTCTGAATACACTGAGTTTGTCTGAACAAGACAAATTGTGCAATTCGTATAATAATATGGATTAGTATTTGTGAAGACTACAGAAGTATTGATGGTGGAAGTGTTTTCCTCAGCTGCATTAAATAGAGCTCTGTATGGAGCTCATGAGTTCTGTGGGTAAACAAGTTAATTAGTTGGATGATGAGGACATATGTATAGGTGTATATATGCACATACATATGCATATATATGTGAGTTATGAATGTATTGCCTTTGACTGGACTTAGCTAAGTATATAAAATCTCTACCCTGTAGAAATGACCTCTTAGCATTCGTATTTCTGATAATAGTTTATTTTCTACAGGAAGCTGCTGTTTCCAAGGTTACATTTTTATGACTAAGATAGCTAAACTTCTCAAATGGGCAAAATGGCAAGTCCTGTTTCTCTCCAGTTGTATGTTTTAGCACACACAGCTTGCTTATGTAGTAGTAGTTCCATGTCTTTATAAAAAGGGGGTGAAAAGGAAGAGAAACAGGAGAACATGAAACTCTGACACTTGCCAGCTGATTACTCTCCCACACTTGACCTGGAAGGAACTATTTCTCCTCAGGTAATACACTATTTAAAATGTAATATACATCTTAAATCAATTTATTTAAGATGAAATGTTTAGTATTTATTTAAGATGTAATAGACATCTTAAATAAATCAATACACCATTTAAGATGGTGTGCTTGTTTTTTCCATAGAAGCAAATTCGGAGATATACAGTTCACTGACGTACCAAAAAATCATACTTTTTACAGAAGCATGGGAAGTATCCTCTTAGATATTTTCTAGTTGAAAGGTGCTTTTGGAGAGTGTGTCTGGCTCCTGGAGTGACAAAAATATTTTAGATTTGTTGTTGATTTTAGATCTTTTTCCTCCTCCAGTTCCAAGCAAATAAAAAGGGCTTGCTCACTTCTCCTTTTCAGATGAAAGTACTAATTTGACTCAAGAAGGTGATGTTGGAGATGCAATAGGTTGCCACCGACTTCAAGCCAGGAAATAACATTTGTAAAGAGAAGGCGCACATTTTCCTTTCTTGCCTGGCATTAGGTAGTGAGTCAGCACAGCTACAAGAAGTCAGTGTTGTCTTTCTCTCGCCTTGCCGTCCAAACACTCTCCTGTCCTCACAGGGAGGTTGCAGGAAGACAGATGGCAATTACCTAAGGAGTGGCAGATGTTGGCATGAGACTTAACATCCCCACTCCCTTTTTGCAGGTCTTCTTGAGCACCGAATATAGGGTCAACATGACCATCCCTTCACCTTGTCATAAAAGGCTCCGAACATACACTTGGAGAAGCTGTTGTGTTTCCTTGTCTTCCTTTCCTCTCGCCGTGTCATGAGATATCCAGATTATCCGTTGTGATGATGTGTTTGAAATGTGGCCAGTTGTGTGGTAGGACATAAGTCTACCACTAATTCATTGATAATGGTTGCCAAGAAAGTTCACGTTTGAACTAGTGCTTAGACACCAAGACGCAAAAAGTGCTAACATAACTACTTTTACACAGCTTTCCTAGTATTTTTATGCCAAATGAATTGTTACAAGCAAAGCACTATAAAGGGAAGATAGATCTGCTGATTTTTCTTATGTTATCTTCCCAGAGAACTAAAAAGTCTTGGGTCTGGATGATAATTTAAAAATAAATCTTAGTAGAGAATATAGACAGTTATTAGAATTATTTGTAATAATAACTATTCAGACAATCATCCAAATACTTTCAGTCATTCCATTTTCAGCTACAAGTGAAAAATCTTGGTGGGACTCGGGGGGGGGGGGGGGAAGTAACACAAAAAAAATCACTGTACTGTTATTGAAAACCTAACTTTTACCCTAATGAAGATAGCCTTGGGGAAGAATGGGTGGATGGCCTTGGGAATAAGGGATTGAGTTTTGGGCTGAAGAGTTCTGTTGAATTGTTGCCTCTGTCAAAGATTAAGTGTGTGAACTTGGCTACATCACTCTGCTTTTTCTTTTTTCCTTCCCCTTTCTTATCTAAACCAGGCACCAAAGAAAAAAATTGTCATTTCTGAAAACTCAAACATGATAGTTACATATAAATACTAAACAGAAATATTGAAACAGCAACTTTTAAAATCACTTCTGATTCAATGATGATTGTTCTGGATCAGACAAAAAATTATTCCTTAACAGGTTTGGGGTTTTTTTAGTGACCCCAGGCTTGCTTGAGTTTGTTTCATCTCAGCATCTGGAAATGGAAACAATTGCATGACTGAGACAAGCTCACAGGGAGACATGGAAGCTGGTGAGAGGATCACCTGCCCTGTCCCCAGTATTTCCCACAATAGAGCATGGCTTGTCTCCAGTTGCCTGTATCAGGCCCACTCCTGTCCTGCCATGCCCTAAGGAATGTGTGGAAGGAGAGGAAGTGAAATTGTGAGTGGGAAGTATTAAAGATCTCGTAGCTGTAGTAAATTCTGCACAGGCAGTGTAGAGGTACAAAAATACATAAACAAATTCATCTCTTTAACAGTGAAGGACACCAGTAGGTTGCTGGGGAAGCCAAGCTGATGGGATGCAATTGATGGTTGAAAGACTAGTATCACTCAGATATCTGCTATGGAAGATCTAAAAGGACAAATCAAGGAGAAAAAGGAGTCGGTGATCTTCTATTATGAGTTAAAATTACAGTTTACCTTGGGAAGATGCAAAGTTCCTGTACCTAACTGTTTTCCCTCTAGTATGGAGAGCAGCACTGGACACTGCAGCACAGGGTCACAGAGTGGAAGGGAGGGTCTGAGCATCATGCACAGATGAGCTCTGTAGCAAGGAAGAAATGGAAAAGAGCAAGTAGGGGGCAGCTATGGTGTGGTTCTGGTTTGGAGGGCAAATATCCCTTGTGCTGGGCTGAATAATTCCTGCGCAGGAGTATCAGCTTTTGGTCAAGTGGTTATTTTGAACTGGGGATTGGAAAGCATATTTTTTATAGAGTTCCAGCTTGGATTGCTCAAAGATTTCAACAAAACGGTACAGATTTGGTTCTGGTTTCAGGAGAAACAATAGTTTGAGACAGTTTTTTTTTTTTTTTGTTTGGGTTTACACTAGGCTTAATTCAGCACATAGCAAGGATGGCTGTCTTCGTAGCATGGTCGAGTGTTATAACAGAAATAAGTTGTTGCTGAATTCTCCTCTCTCCCCACCCCTTTTACTCCCAGCTGAGTTCAAAGAAGCAGAGGTAATTCACAAGCAGTCCCTTCCCCACACCTACCAATAACCCCCAGGTTGTGGATTGATCGGCTGGAAGACTGAGCTACCTTCATGATAATGTGTGGTGGCAGAACGTTACGGGAAAAGCAACGTAGCTTCTTCCTGTGTTGTACCCGTGTATGAAAGACTTCACTTTTCAGAGCTGTCAGTCTGTCATTTTCATGAACCCTACTACATGCAGTGAATTATTTCTTTTCTCCGCTCAGACAAAGACTGTGCAGTTAAATTCCTGTATCTTCTGACTCCAACATTTTCTTATTTTTTCTTGGCTAAAAATAAGATCTCCTATGATTTTCATTTTGGGACTTGCATTTTATAGTGTTTGGAAGTGAACATAGTTCCTCAGACTATGTTCTTTTCTCAGCCAGCGAGGTGACATTTAAACTGGTCTTAAAAAGAAAAGAAAGAAAGAAAGGAAGTGTTCTTGTTCCATCTATGCACCTTTCCTTTCCATTTGCATGCACTCATCTTCTTGGGGTTGCTGAGCCAGCTGTAGAGCCTGCAGGTGGGGAGTGCTGTTCTGTAGGATGACATAAGGGCACCTGAGTTAGAAAGCTGCTCCCTGAAGCTGTGCTGGAAGTTACCATCCCAGGTGTCTGTTATCAAACTGCAAAAGCTTATCTTAAATAGGGTCAGTTTGCTAATATCTTGGGGCACTTTTATGCAATAGTCCCTGTCAATCAGCACAGGAAAAACATTGGGCAGCCTAAGTGAGTGTGTCTGTCTTGCTGTCACTGTTAAGCATTTCTGATTTCTTCTAAGCTATTCTCCATGTATCTGAGGTTTATTTTCATCATTAAGATAGAAACTCCTGTTCAGAACGTGAATTTCTTCAGTGCAGCTCCTTCTAGCATTTTGTCTTACACTCCAGTTTTGGAAGCACCCTCAATTCATTATACTTTATCACTTTTTAGGCAAAGAGTACTTGTGCCAATAGAGCTTTTTTTAACTGGGACTTGATTTTCAGTCTTCATTTTCATCTGTCCAGATGTGATGGAGCTGTTTATACCAACAGAGAGAAAGCATGAAATAAGCTAACAATGAAATAATTGCCATCCCAGTGGCTCCACCAAGAGATGGCCACAAACCATGTATTTTGGCAGGTCTGCAGCATTTTCAGGTCAAAAAGAAAATCGCTCGCTTGTTTAAAAAGAAAGAACAACTTTACATTTTTGAGATGTGGGTTGCCCTGATTGGCATTTAAACTAGCAGTGCAAATGCTGTGGGTCAAATATCTTAAAATTGAGACAAAGGAAAAAGTAAGCCAGTATATTTATGACAGTGCACAGTATTTCAACTTTTAAAAGGCACTGTGTGTATTCGGTGGCCGTACCATTGGCAGAGTTCTGTTATTAACTACATTAAAATAAGAGAAAACAGACGGTCTTTCAGTGGAAGCACAGAATGAAGTATCTACTTTTAACTGACCCCAGGGGCCAGTTCTTACAGGACAGACATTTGGTATATGCATTATAATACACAGATTATCTATCTATCTTTAAAAGTGGAAAATGCAAATGTGGTCAAGTTAATTTACATAGTATTCAGCTAAACTTACAAAATCAAATAATAAGTTACAGTAAGATGGAAGCCAGCATGTAATCAAAACAAAGCTTTTCCGGACAACATTCCATCAATATATGGACACTTAAATTTATAGATAGGGACCCACTGAGTGTTTCAAAATTATATAGACAGTTGAGGCATCTAAATCTGGCTGAAATCTGTAGAAATGAGGTTCCTGTGCCGCTACTTGCATTTGAAAGTCCTCCTGGGTTCTTTGTATTGGACTCAATACTGTGGAAATCCATTTCTTAGCCACATTTCTGTTGCCTGTTTCCCAGAACAGAGATGCTGAATAAGGATCCTCCAGGGATATGAGGGTGGATGTTCTCATGGGCAGAGGAATGGTTGTCCTAAGAGACTTCACAAGAAAGCATCTGTGTCCTGAAACACAGCCTGGCAGATCTTTTGGCTGTGGTAGGGTCCTAGGGATGTACAAAAAGGCAAACTGCAGAGGGGAGGGGTAGCTATATAGAGATATATAGAGAGAGATTAGAGAACTCAGAAAAGCCTCTGTAATTCCAGACTGCGCAGCCAGCAAATGGGCTTCTTGATCTTGCTTGTCATTTATGGTCTAATATCTACGTTGTTGTGGGGTGGGTAGTCATAGTTTTAAACACAGTGATGGGCCTGTGAGGAGTTGGCCCAGTTTTGAAGAGGCTGGCTTGCTTTCTTCTTTCAGAGAAGATTAAAATCACTTCATATCCTATTTTCATTTTGCTTTTCCATGGAACACTTTGTCTAAGAAGCTTTCTTCTTTTCTTGCAGTCCTCATTCCATCCCAGATCGCCTGCGGATCAGAGTGAACAGGATTAATTTGCAAGAATATGAGGGGCTACATTACGACAAGGACAAACTCCGGGAAGCTTGTAAGTTGGAAGACATCAGGTTATAGCTGCTTTCGGTAGAACATTCTGTATAAATCTTACATTAACAAAAAAACCCCCACCAAACCCAAAACAACAACAAAAAAAACCCAAACACAGGGTCAAGCATACATTTTTGGATGAGTCACACAGAGTGTATATTCATTTACCTGTGTATATGCACATACATACTCTATATAAATACTTTCTCTATAAAAAGCATATATAGAGAATTCACCTGTTTTCTTACTTAGCTATGCCTTTTGCAAGTTGATTTTATTTACTGTAAAATAAGTGGTTTTTCACACCTGTTTTTTTATTCATGTCTTTCTGTTGGTTCTGCTGGGTTTCTACTAGTGTATGAAACTATTCAAGATTTTATGATTAGCATCAAATTTGAAACTGGGGGGGGGGAGGGGCATGATTAATTTCATATTGAGAATGTGCTCTGACCTTGAACGAGGTTCTTCCACAGGTGCATTTATCTTGGAAAAAAAATCCGGCTTCCCCAGTCCCTTATTCTTTAACAGCCTCCAGTTTTCCACATAAGGGAATAATCACTGTTTTGTTTCCTCATATAATGGTTTAATTGCCACATTCAGGGGTAAGTCAAAAGCAGACAGCCGGTTGCTTTGGCAACACTGATGATGATGGTCCATACTTAAAAATGAAGTTCCTTTCCTTGGTGACACACGGAGTCATTAATCAATGAGGGACATGGCTCCTTGTGATAACAATTTAATAGTCTTGTTCATGCATCTGGCTCATTATTCACATTAAATTACAAGCATGACTGTTTGTTGTGCAACAAAGCTTCAGCTCCCTTTGTAATACAGAGCTCTCTGGTAATTACAGGATGACAATCCTTTTAATTGGTTTGCTTATCTTACTGTTAGAAGATAGTTAAACTGTTTCACTTTCACTCTTCTAGTCCCACCCCTCCTTATTCTCCCAGTTCACCAGTTCTCCTTCCAACAAAAGAACTGGAATGGCTTAAATTTTACTATAGGTCCTGACAGCCTTTTCTGAAGTTTCTGTTAGGGGATTTTGGTCATAGTTAAAGCAATCAAAGCCTTCATCACGGGACTGACAAGAATTTTAACAGTATGAGGATTATGGCTCACTGGAGAGGAATTTCCTTCAAGTTTAAATTGAGAGTTTGAGTTTGAGAAGACTTCAGGCCATATTGAACCCACATCTATCCAACCCTGTCAGAAACAATCTGGTTCGTTTGTTGGTTCATCCTATGGTTTCCCATCTGAGGAGGACTATCCTCATCCATCTTCACTATGGACGCAAATTTTGTGTGTGTGTATTTAGTATATATTCTGTAGTCCTTAAGAGCCATTTACATGTTCTGACACAAAATATACAACTTTTTACACTGTTGTCACTGCAGTTGTAAATTAGTATTTATGCTATTTGCCACCTGCAAAAACCCATAATGATAACATTATAAAAAATGCCAGAGAATGATCTAGAACCCCTGAGATTTGGCTTTAGATTACACACATATTTGATCACTTGCTGGATGTGTGCTTATGAGGTTTTCATTCAAAAAGTAGGTGTTTGTTCATCAAGGGTTAAAATGATTGCTTTCACGCATTGGCAGACCATTTGCAGTAAGCCTTTTTTATCTCTTTCAAGTTGCTGCATGGCCAGCTTGATCATATAACATAGCTGGACTGGAGTATTCTTCCCAGACGTTTTTCATGAAGTTATTTTTCCTATCTGTCCTCCTTTAGCTGCTTGTGCATTACTGTTTTTACATTAAAATATGAGAAAGCAAATAATATCCCCATCAACCTAAAATAAACCAGAAAAGATACTGCACCTTTCCCTTTGCAGTTATCAGGAATGTCCTGTGTAAGAACATACAGCATACATGATGGCCATTAGCCTACTTCTCTGGAGATATAGCTTAAGTGTCTCCTATCAGAATTGTCCAACCTTTAGTTTTCAGGAGGCTGATCTTGATCGGAGGACTTCTGGCTGATGCTAATTACGACTGAAGGAAATTACGTATGGGAAGAGAAGTGCTCTCTAGACAGTCAGAAACCAAACTGTTTTAAATATTCTAGCCAGCTTCTTCAATTCCATGAAGTAAAAAATGGAAAATCCCTGTGGCTCACAGCACAGACCTAACGTCCCAGTTTTCCTGTAACTTACTGCAAGATGCTTGCATCTCTTCTGGAAACTGAGGCATAAGTAGTTATCAGGCTGCATGGTTGCACTGGAGGACTACATAGATTAAGTTTTTATGAGGAAGGAAGCTGGAAAATCACACAAATCTTCCTTTTGGGAAGAGCGCAGAGCCATTTTAATTGCATTTCTGACATAGCTAATTGGATACATTTTAAATGGTTTTCTGGTGGCAGGTCTATGGATTGCTGCCTGCCTGGCTCTATCATATGCTAAATACTTCTATGAAATAAGCATGCTGACTATGTCCTCATCAGCAAATCATTTCATGGAGCACTACCACTGAAAGTTACTTGGCTAAAGGGGCAGGAGGGGAGTGCTGAGAGAGGACTCTCCTTCCTTTGCCAAAGAAAGTGATTATGAGGGGAGGGGAGTGGAAATAAATAAACTTCCATGGCAGGTGAATAACTGAAATTTTGTCAGTCTGAATTAAAAATTTAAATGCAGATAATACTTGTGCACTAGCAAAATACAAGAGCACTTGTATTGGGTCCTGTTTCTACAATAGTGTTTCTACAAGGCCTGTTACTGTCAGTGGGGTTAGCTTCCTTCAGCATGACTGTAGCTCTCAGGTGCATGTGTGTCTGACTAGATGCTTGCAAGAGACTCAATTTACATATCTGTCCAGGCTTTGGCAGAGTACCTGTAACTTAATTGCAGAATACTATACTTACTCTCCATTCCCTGCCCACAAGGATTAAAAGCACTTTTACCTCCCTAAATAATTTGAAAACCAAACCAGAATCTCACTGCAATCTGAACAGGAAAAGGAAGCCAGTTAATAACAACTCATGCTGTTTTCCCTCAAGGAAAAATAGCACAGAGGCTATTATGGTTTTTTGCCTGTTACATGTCTCCATAATAGAGTTTTGAAAGCTCTGACATCAGTGTAATAATCTGGATCATTTTAACTCCCAGTAAATACATTTCGTTCCCCTTGTTTGCTTGAAATACTGATTTGAGTCTATCAACTACTTCACCTAAAATTGCACTTCCAGACGTATAACAACTCATCACACAAACTGTTCCATGACGATTAATCTTCACTCTGCTAGAGGTAGACACTTCATTTTGAAAACCTCCTGAGCAATTAAAGAATGTCATTTTGTCTTCTGAAGGGCACGACTGTTCTTAGCCCATTCTCGTTCTGTTGCTTTCTACTTTTCTTGTCATTGCAGCTGGCATTTAACCAAGATGCCATTTCTGAATTGTCCCTTTCTTTTTTCCCCATGCTCCTTCTTTTCTCCTTCATTCTTCTGTCAACATCTCAGTATTGTCTGTGAGATGATTGATGATGGTACAGAGGATGCTTATTGATCCTTCAGCGAGGAGGGGTGAATGCTTCCATGCACTCTCTTAAGAAAAGGATATATGTTGGCATTTTAGTTATGTTGTAATGTTCCCTGCTGCAAATGTAGTCGTCTTCTCTAACACCTCCCTATACGTGCCCCGAGCACTTGTGACCCTAGTCACCAACTTCACCACCTTCTGCCCAATATGATAATTGTACATTACATGACCATAACCAAGACTATCCTATTCAAAAAGTGAGTTGGATTGGTGTTCCCAGATGGACAGAACTTAATTCTGTCTCTCTTGCCTGCATGTCTTCTGTGCATTCTCTCTGATTTCCTGTTATTGCAGGAAAGTGTGATCCAAAGCAGCATTGTGGGGGAACAACTGAGTTATTTTTAAAATAGCAAAATCTTTCTGCTTATGACACCATATTTTCCCCTTTCCAATGTTACTAGAAATTCCTGACAATGGAGGTATATGCAGAAATTAATTATATTTAAAAAAAAAAAATTAACAGCAAACAAACCAACCACAAACTAGTTAGTGACCAAGTGGTCTTCAACCCTTCTTAGTCCTTCCTGCCACCACTATTGTAGATTTGCACCATGAAGATGGAGCCATGAAATAGCTCCCCATCAGCAGTAGCTGCACAGTTGTGTTTTTGTTTTTGTTTTTTTTTTTCTTGTTGTTGTTGTTAATAGAATATATCAATTCTTACTGCCCTTAACTTGTTGTTTTGTATGCTCTAGCCATGGAGAACCAATCTTAGTTTGCTCAATACCACTAACATTAAGTAGGAATCATACCTGACTGCAGTGATGGGATGGCAGTATCAGAAATAGCTCTGTAACACCTCTGGGTGTCCCACACTGTCTTTTACACAGAGGCAGCTGTTCCTTATCTCCTCTTGAATAAAATGGCATACTAGATTAAAAAGCAATTTTTGAAGAAAACTTAGTTCCATGTGTGTAACAATTGCACTATCTGCAATCTAACAATCCATTTCTCTGCAGCCTCCTTGCTTTGTGTGGGAGTGGGGGATGGTGTAACATGATGTGATGTTAACCTCGAATTCTTGTCTCTCTCTGATTATAGCTAGCCAGATGTCTATATTGCATATGTTCCTGCCTTTAATTTCTGTGGGTTATCTGAGGGTTTTGGGGTCATCCTAGGAGTTCTTATCCTAGGTACACAGAGGTACGTGGAGTTACAAGCTTGTGAGTCATTTGGAATGTGTACATGTACAGAGATACTGTAGCTTCCTCATACCACTGATATACTTACCACAGTTTGAGAATCACTGATCTATGACATGCATTCTGATACTTTAAAGCTCAGGGATATGGTAGGTGAAGTTAATTTGGAGACTATTCCATGTGATTTTGAGCAAGTAGCTAAATATGAAAAGGTCAACACTGATGACTTTGTTTTTACTTCCTGAAAATCCACAATGTAAAGGGCATAAGGAAGCAGAGGACCTCCTGCTAGGTGACTACTATGATGAGGGAAACCTGAATTAGCAGATGGAGCCAGGACAGGGGAGATTATAGCCACTGAAGGAAATGCGTTCATGTTGGGAAACAACTTTGGTCTGGATGCATTTAAGGGAGATGTGTTGTGTAGCTACAAACCTCCTCTTCCATACTGTAAAGGAAGCACCAATGGTCACCTATCTGTGAGGAGGTCTCTTAGGGGACATGGTGGCTTATCTGTAGAAGTTCTGTAAAAGGCAGCATTACCTACAGATTGTCTACTAAATTTCACTCTGCTTAAAAGCCACCGCCCTGCTCTAACAGCTTTGTTTTCTCAACATGTGTTGTGTAGACATTCGTTAGTTCATGCATTTCTCTGTCACTGATTTAATAAGATCTGAAACTGAGAGGGGTGGATGGGTTGCTTAAAGTCACCCAGCAAGATGAAATCAAGAGGGTTAGAAGTCAGCAGTGAGTTAAATATTGGCAACTCTGCTGCCACTGAGCTCCGATTCTCATGCTGGTGTATACAGATGCAAACCACTGATAAATGTGTGTGACTGAAACAGAAAAGACAAAAACAAAGAGGAAGTTGCCAAAGTCATTGTTTGTGTCAAAGGAAATATCTCTTTTTGCCTTTGGATGGATGAAACTTTGTGAGCTTTGTCCAGACAGCACAGTGAATTGTATTTCTCACTTTGACTGACCTGCATACACACACACACACGCACGCACGCACAAGTTCCATTTCAGGCTTTCCAGGGAATTGTGCTATAGTTTGTCTTTCTGGTATAGACTCCTCTGTGAGATTTTTCTGTGCATATTCTACTTCTCCTGTTTCCTTTCCTGTAGCTTTTCTGATTTGTTTTCCTCTTACCTTTTCAGTCCTGGCTATCCCATCCCACACACATCCTTCCTGCCTGTCTTAGTCTGTTTCTGCAGATCTCACAGCTCAGGTTCCTGTTCCTTTTCTTAATCCTAAACCCTTACTCATTGTTCAGCCAGACCTTTTCTTTCAGCTCTTAGTCCTAATATCCATTCCCTGCCAGTTTCAATTCCCAGCTCCTCATAGTTCTCTTTCTATAACCTGTTTCTTTTTGTGTGGTGCATGGGGCAAGTTGTCTCTTCATTTGACTTAGGCAGCTTCTTCCTTTTTGTGGCAAGGTATTGGAGAAGTCACTGAGAGCCTGGAGGGGATGACTGCCTTCTCAAATGTGGTCTGGTTTAGTCTGATAACCTCCATTGTGTTTTACCTCCTGACATGTGGAGATTTTAAAATTGGACCACTAATGCCAAGAAAACTAGCAACCAATGAAACTAAGGAGGCTTAGTTTTTGTCAGTATAATAAAAAAAAAGAGATCTGAAGAGACACATGGCTTAGATTTGTGTGGTAAGAAAATCCTTTTGTACAAACTCAGTTGTATTAAAACCATACTGGGAAAGCCAAACCTCTTAATATAAATGTCTGAATATTTTAGAGTTCTCTCCCAAGAATTTACTTGGTCCTTCACAGTTCTAATATCAGTGGAAACCCTTCAGGAAAATTACATTCTTATAACATCTTCAGTAGTGAGGATCCTTTATTTGCTACATTAAACATTTACAACCCAATGTCTAATCTCCCCAGTCCCCTGAGGTATGTCAGACTCAGAATGAGTTTTCCTGGCATTCACATCTACCTTAATGATCTGTCTTGAGGCTGTTTTGTTTGGGATTTGAGTGGGTTAATCATGGTGTTGAGATCACAAATTGAATCCTTTCATAACAATAAATGGGGAAGTTAATTGAATTTTATTTTTTCTTCATGGTGTCATATGCAGTATATTCAGGCTTCTTCCATTTGTGTTCTCAGTACTATTAATGAGTTCACTAGCTTTAGGTATTCAGCAAAATGGGCAGTTAACAGATGGAAGATTTCTTTGTTGTTTATAAATTCCATAGCTAATTTCATGAGGACTTAGGAAATCACTGCTAATCTTGCAGTCAGTTAGCATAACATGCTAGCCATACTGCTGCACCTACCCCACCCTCCTCCTGCTGATCCTGGATTTTGGTTAGTGTTGCTGGAAACAAAAAGATTCCACAGTACTGGTTCAGAATATGAAGCAACTGTCTGCTTGTCTCATCTCCTGGGGTTCTTGCACTGCTGCTCGTCACTGCAGCATTAGAGTCTGTATCCACAGCTCCCTGGACAAAGTCCTTTTCACCATTCAGGGAGCACAAAGAAACTGGAAGCTGGATGCAAGGGGCCAGAAGAGAAGGCGCCTCAGGAGAAAAATATCTGGTACTTGAATGCTGTGGCTTGGCTCATGATCTGAGACTATCCCTTATTTTTGGCATATTCCCAGGTCTGGATATATCCATATATTCACAGAAGTGGACAATATATGGGTGTACGGGAAAGTTGCTCTGCAGTGCCTGTGCTCTTAATGCAAGACTTTGTTTTCCCTTTTCTCACCTGGCATATGTAGTAATCAGTGTCCCACAGTACTGGTCTGTACTGTCCACATCCTCATCCACACAGGGATACTCAGAAAAGGTAGATGTTAATTTATTCCTGAATGGCAGTGCCCACAATGACATTGAATGTTAACTTTATGCCTTTAACTGATTCCTCATAACTTACCTCGTTTTGCCCCTATTGCAGAGCACTGCCCTATATTTAGAATGAGCAACAATCCCATAGTTTCAATCCCATTATCAATCATTAAGGATTTGCTTTTGTTTTCAAACAGCAGCTATTGTGAAGCACTTTGAAAATCTTGGCTGCATGGTGCATTGTGCATACTGACTGTGGTTTATGATAAAAATGAGGGCTGGGAACATTTTCCTTGCTGAAAGCCAAATAAGTCTTGCAAAAAAACAAACCAAAAGAAAAACCCCACAAAAAACCTTTGGCAAGCAACATTTTAGCATATACTGTAGTGTTATCCATTAATGACTTACCAGGTTTTTCAAATGAGCATGAACCATATGGAATGGAACGGAACCATTTGAGACCCACCTCATGAACCTTATCCCTTAGCTAGCCATTGACCCTTAAAGCCATAGGTCATGATAATTCAGGATTCCCAGGCAGCAAAAGTCACACATCTCTTTTTAAGAACAAAGTCACTCAGCCCAGAATTCCAGAATTGTTCTATGGCCACCAAGAATAGATAGGACCTAATTTAATTAAACCTGTGAATAATGACTTTCTTTTTCACTTGTGTAGATGAGCCCCATAAATGTCACTGCTAAACTATCTATTGCATATTAGTGTTTTCTTTTCAGGCATTTTGGTGGATTTCTTTAGAATTGCAAATGTTCGTAAGGTCCTTCTCCTTTGTTCTGTTAGGAATGGTGATAATTATAGATTTCAGTTCTGTTAGCTGCATTGTTTCAGCAGGTCAAAACTCTGGTCCCCATTAAGTGCATATACTCCTCCATGAAGGAAGGAATTCAATAGAAAAGAGACAAAATTGGTGGTGGCAGTTTATGAGCCAGTGGTGTAGCTCCCCAGTGCTCTGTAGCTATTGGAGGTGTAGTCGCATCTGCTGCAATTCACTTTTTAGGGCTATAAATGAATTTAACAAACATTTCTTTCAGTAAGGGCTGCAGAGGGGTCTGCTGAATTGAAACTAGATAGCCATTAAGTACTCTCTACAAAGAGCTTAAGGGTCTTCTGTCAGAGCAGGTTAAGCAATAAAAAACACTAAGCAAGAGAATCAGCCTGTAACCCAGAGCGCTAGAGTGCGTAAAGCAAACCTCATGATTGATCCTTGTTCCGCTTGCTGGTCTCTCAGTCTCTGTTCTGTAACGAAAGAATCTGGGAGGTCGCAATGAGAACTGTTCCCTTCTGGCCTTTCTGAAAATGAGCAGGTGGATTGGCATCACTATCTGATGTCAGTGTTGCTTCAGGAGAAGTGCGAGCTCCTCCCTTCTTCCCTGGTCTTTCTGCCTATGCCTTCTTTATTTTCTTGTTTCTCCCTCCAGCTTTTTTTCCCTGCTTCTGGTTTTCCCAGGTTCATAGCTGTTCTGCTGTTCGAATTGCTTTCCAAACACAATGCTGGCAGCTTTGTTGATGTGTCCCCACAGCTCTGTGCTGGCCTCTGAGGCCCATAATGACCTTGACTGCCGTATGTGCTCCCCTGCTCTTCTCCCTGAGGCCACTGAGCTTCTCTTTGTGCTTCTTGCATTGGTGGGCCACAAAAATATAAGTCACATTCCCCATTATCTTTTCGTACTGCCTTGTTCTCTTATGAGAATGAAGAACTTCTCAGTAGATAAGTATCTCTCCCTCTTAATCAACTTCTTCTGATCGGCAGGAGAGGCTGCAGCACAGTTGTTTTTTCTATTTATCTCAGAACTGTCAGTGACTTTATGTTGCTTCTTGTTATCCAGTTACCAACACTGTTTATGAGTTGATATTCTCTCCTTCTGGAATACTTCATATGAGGATAATTAATAAATCTCTTTCCTGATGCTCCCCTACTTTTTTGGGCTGTTGTTTGATTAGAGACCCTCCAGGGAGAAAAAAGAACTTCATTCAGTGATTCAGTTTTAGAAAATCAGGGACTCCAGAGTTTTCACTTGTTTCCTTTCTATTTAATGAGATTTTAGTACGTAGCTCTCTTGGTACCTTCCTTGTGGACTCACATATACTTTTTTCTCTTTTGTTCTTTTTGTGGGTTTGTTTTGGGTTTTTTTTGGCTGCAAGAACAGAATGGTTGTGGAAACCTAAATCCCCTGTTATTAAAAATGCTGCCCTCAGCTGAGGGGAATTATTTGCAGTATTTTTACAAGTTCTGTTTTTTTCTCTGAGAAAATATGGAGATGATGTGCCAATTTTGTGTGTAGATGGAATAATGTGTGTTTTGATTTGAAAGCAGTCTTACATCAAAATAACATGGTGGTAGACAGTTTTCTCTGAAATCAGGCTGTGACTTCAGGCTGTGACTTTCATTGCTTAAATAATTTCTGTAGACTTTTGAGAGTTCTGAAAATGAAATACCACTCTCTTATTTCAATGTGTAAGAGTACCTCCCTAAACTCTTGTTCTGGGGTATGTTCCTTTCTTTGCAGTTAATAATTGATGGTAACATCAGACGATGAAGTACACAATTCAACTGAATCTGTTTTAGCTTCTTTGGTATGAAAGACAGTTGAAAACCAGAATCTCTGATAATTACAAGTGGGTGAAAATACTGATGAATAATATGTTCCTGCTTTTAAATGACTGTTAAGATTTAGATAGCAGAAAGCTTTCATGAGGACATTATTTAAAAGAAGAAATTAAGCATATTGCAATTTTATTAAAATTCAAGAGACTTGAGTTAAAGAGGTTTTTCTTTGGTTCTGATTTTCCAGCCATTCCCCTAGGAATTATAGTGGTACGAGGAGATTGTGACTTGGAGACCTGTCGTATGTACATTGACCGTCTACAAGAGGTGAGGTTTTTGTGAATTCAGGTAGCGTATATTAATCTATGTTATGCTGCTTTCAGTTCTGAGTGCAGAGGTCTAATAGTTGCAACAACCATGTATTAAGAGTATTGCAGTTTGCCTACCACTGAAAACAAAACTTTAGCGTTATGATATGATAATAAAAGCAGGAGTAGCACTGAAAAATATTGTCTAAACGGGAAATGAAAAGTCATACTGACTCCTTCTAAATGATAACAGAATTGATGTGGATGGGTGTGTTTACTTCTTGAATTGGAATGGAATACCAGGGCTCTCCACATACCTTGCTGAAATTACACAAATTATTGATTAGAAAGCGTGTTATATAAGGATAAACATTGTGGTATTCAAGTGGGTCTAATTATGCAAATGTCATTCTCTAATACTGTCATGGAGTAATCTGAGACACCAATAAACACTACAAATGTCAACTAGATATTTCCAAATCCACAGAAGTATATGCTCATGCAGCTCATATAATGTTGCTCTTATTGTGTTGAACACCTTGCCTCACGAGTTCATTCTACAATATAGTCTGGGAAATGGAGACTCCAAATGCCCCATTACCTGAATAATTTTAAGTGTGTATGCATTTAGTGATAAAACTAATGGATTTTCATTAATATACTGTCTCTGTCTGGTTTTAACCTTTTACTGATATCTTTCAATATTTACAAGTGTGAGGACATTATGTAGGTTTCTAAATAGGTGGTCCAGTTTACATAGGAGCTATGCACCTCATCCCTCCCACTGAACCCTTTGGGAGACGCTGACTTCCCTGTGGTTTTGAAACTCGGCACTTGCAGCCTGAATATGGGCCTTAGTATCTGACTATAGGCTTTCACTTTTTTGCATTTCAGCCAGGATTCCCTTCATCAAATGCATTTCTGAACATTCAGACCTGAGGTGTGGCTATTATTATCAGACATAAAACCATATTGTAAGGTGATGCATATTTGAGGTATCCGGTGGTGGAAAACTACATTGAAATAATAGGGATGATGTTCTCAGCAGGTTACTAATGTGGTCTCAGACCGAGCTCAGGCAACTTAATATGGCCAGTATTGGGTGGAGAGTAGTTGTACAGCCCTGGAGGAAGCACAGCTAGAAGTTCTGGTTGAATTACCCATAGTGGTTGTGGAGGAACTGTGTTTCTCCAACCTTTTGCAGGGTTTGTACTACTTATTTTTGCTTGATTTGGCTCAGACCCATTTGCTGGGAATGGAGGTGCCAAGGCTGTCTGCCCTCTGCCAACTTGCCATGCTAACTGGGGAGCTATGGTCTGTAGGCCAGGCTTTTAAGTAGGCTATGTCATGAGCTGAAAGTATTTGACAATATCTCTACTAAAATAAATTAGATTCCTGAACACTGCTAAATACTAGGGTCATTCTGATATGACCTCCCTGACATGAGGTTATCTTAAAACAGGGAGAGCTGCCAGTGGTTTTCTTTAGTGCATTAATTACTCAGAAATATTTGCAAAAAAGAATTATGGATTTCAGCATCTTTTCTTTCGCTTTATTGCTGATATTCTAAATTAAGATCATTTTCATGGAACAAATAGGTCTGTGATATGGTGAAGATCTATTAACATAATCTCTATATTTTAAAAACCATTTTTTTCACCAAATGCATGCGAATCTAAACTTTAAGTGAGCTTTCCATGACTATTCTGTGGTGTTTATTTAACACACTTAAAACCAGTGAGAAATACTTGCAAAATTATTTGTGTTTGCCCAACCACTTCAGAAAGCAGAACTGCAAAGACCTCTTGTTGCTTTAATTTTTTTTCATCATCGGCATGTCTTTCATCCTCCTACTAGGACCTACAGTCGGTAACTTCTACTACACAGAGAGTTCATTACCAGGTAAGATAAGCTTTCCTTTTAGTATCAGAACAAAAAGAAGCTTAACAATGTGGACAGCACTCTTTGCATTTGAATCCAGGTTTTCTTTTTGTTAGATACCCATATGTTACATGAATTTCTGATTATCAGTTACCCTCAAATGTTGGAGGTTCATTCTGCTTTTCCTCAGACAATCCTTTTCCTTGCAAACCTTATGGAATCGTCTTTCAAATTAGCACAGAATGATCATGTGAGTGGCATTGCAATAGCAGTGCCTTGCATATTGAAGAGAATGAGAGAATGTGTCCTGTAGGACAGATGATAAAAGTAAAATTTTTTCTCTGTCTGAGAAACTGAACAATAACATGTTATATTGCGTAGCTGTAGTACTAAAGTCGATCACTGAGAAAAAAGGTGTGCTAGCAGGCCTAACCTCTTAATAATTCTGTGCACCACAGTCATTTGCCTCTAGGTTATACATAATCTCCAGAGTAGTTTTTTAATCAGTCCTGGGCACAAATGTGTCTTTTGCATATGACAAGAAGGTTCTAGTTTTAGGTGGCTAGTTTTTAAAATTGGTCTCTTTGTGCATTTTACAACTTTATTGTACAATTTATGCAATACAGAACATGGCTTTACAGTTGGAAGTATTGTTCAAGAATGCATATTTTTCTCACTAAAATAAGCACAATGCTTAAATTGGGAGTAAACAAACTCTGCTGACTCCTGAGCTGATCTGACATCAGTGCAGAGACTTGACACAAACCATGGTCAGTTGACACAGTGCCTGGGATCACAAGACAAGTTTGCATGGTGTTGATAGCCTTTTCCTACATTTAACAATGCAAGTCTTGTTGGGATCAGCAGGAATGAGTTCACCGAAAAAACATGCAGAGATCCAGCCGATGGGAACCCATTGTGGTGAAATTGCAGATAATTTCTTGGGGCTTCATGATTACCTGGGTGATACAGAATGCCAGTTTGGCCAGAATGCCTGTAAATGTGTTGAATGCAGGAAGACACTGAGAAAATGCAATTTAGCATGTTTTCCTGGAGTTGCCATCTTCATACCAGTTCATGGTTTGTTTCTGCATTTCCCTGTCCAATTTGAAGCTCATATTTTTGACATTTGTATCAATCATTGCTCTGGAACTGAGTTTTAGAGCAGTGTTAATGTCTAGTGAATTGGCTAATAAAACAGCATGTATTATTCTGTTCCGCTCATTATAAATTAACCTAAGTGGCTGCTGACTGCTCTATGGATAGGAAACTGCCTGAGGTAAAATGAAGAACTAAATCTGCATGTATGGAGCGGGCCAAAAGAGAGTATGAGATGTCAGCAGTCAGCCCCATATTTGGCTCTAACCTCTGCAGTTATAGCAGTATATAAATTAATTGCCTAGCCACCTCCTCTAGTGCACATCAGTGTGAAATCCCTAACATGCTATCAATTTTTTATGATGTTACATTTTGAATGCACCCCCCTCTGTGTTTTTTCTTCAGTACTTGTTTATCCTGGATTCTTCAAATATTGGTTTATTCTCAGTGAGTCATTTCTACAAACTGTCTTGTTAGGTCAATTTGAGGTTTGTTCCATGTTTGCTGGTATCCCTCTACATATTACAGAAAGGGGAAAAAGCAGGGAATAAAGGGCATTGATAAGGTTCTTGAGTTGATGGAACTTTCTTCTTACCTTACTAATAAGGTGTCACAGGTACTTTTAGGTCTCATAAATGCAGTTCTTTTGCGTGATTCCTCTGCAGCTCAAAACATGGGGAGTCAGCAGAAACAACATCAGCAAGCCCCAGTGCAAATGAGAAAAATGATGCTAGGGTTGTTTTTTTTTGTTTTGTTTTGTTTCTCTAATGAGTTTAATGCTCATAAAATATCATTCTTGTGGGCCTGAGACTTCCCAAGCTAGTTTTGTAGTTGAACTGTAATGAACTCTTGGAAACAGCATATCACAATATGCAATTTGTGACTTGAATTTACATTTACCAGCATTATCCCTATCTTCATTTTCCCAGCATTATGTACTCTGCTAGGTCTATGAATTTTTATTTACGTCTCCTCTTTGTATCATCTACCTTTTTAGTATGCACTGTTATCTTTGGATGTTTTCTTCCTTTTGTCCTTTGTATCCCAGTCCTCACTTCTCCACAAATAGTGGGCCAAATACTAAGATGCATAAGGCTTTGTGCATGTAGATACAGAGACATTAGCAAACCTAGTGGATTTCAGAAAGCCCTTGACTCTCCCACATACACCTCAGTTGCAATACAAGCAAACCTAAGCATCCCACAACTCCGTAAGCCCACATTAGCGAAAAATATAGGTGTATTTTATATCTGATGCTTAAACCACTAAGATATGTCATTTGGTCCCCATGTGCCAAAATAGTTCACCTTATGGAATGTTATGCTGTTGTGGCCTTTCTCTCTCCTGTAATGCACAGAGACTGGAAACAAAACCTGTATATGAGAGCAAGGTTTATGGGATCAAGTAAAATCCTTGAGTCTAAATATGGGAGAGAATTGAGGCTGTTTTATTTTTATCAGGGTGGCTATAGATATCATGCATCAGAAGTTACGTATGTGTATATGGTTTTAGTCAAGTAAAATCTGTAAGTTTCTGCAGTAACATTTCAGACAAGATCTGTTGCCAGAACTATAGCCAAACTCTAGGGCACTGGGGAGACAACAGATGAGTTGTCTGGAACATCTTTGCTTTTCTGTCCTAGATAATCAGGAAGGAAAGGCAATAATAGATGGCTCCAGTCAATTCCAGAGGCAGAAGCTAATAAGATGAATCTTGCAAAAGCTGTCATGATACCAAATGAAATAATAACATTTTGTAGCAGCATTGTGCCAGGCACTGATAATGCATTCACCTGGCTGAGAAATGAGTGTCCATCCAAATGCAAAATGCTAATCATCATCAGAGATGCTTGAAAACAACACATAGTGCATACAGGTACCCTGCTGACCAGGAAGCTGGGGAAGCCAAGAACTTGTGTGGGTCTGTACAACAGCAGCGTGACCTCATTTTTTCTCAGGTGGCTGAAAAAGTGTCAGATACCTTTATGTAAACCAAAGAGCAATGTCTGCCTCTTAACTTATGAGGGCATTATTTGCTCTGTAATCAATCTGGAAATTGTTTTACCCAGTCAGACTGAAATGACAACTTCCTTCAGCATTCTTTGAGATTTTCTCCAGGTTGAAGAAAGCAAAGTGCTTCTTCCCTGTCACCTGACACATGTCTGGGCAGCCTGGGAAACTGGACTAATGAAACTCCCATTTTTCTGTCGATATATTCTTTATTGTTTTCTTAACGTTTTCTCACACATGGCTACTCAGATAAGAAGTATTTTAGAAATATGTCAGATTTGCAAAACAGTAGGATAAATTGCTGAGAAACAACTATTATTTCCAGGTTTTCTTAATGATATAAACACTAGGTAGTAAAAGCAGAGGAAAATATATAGGAAACTGTGAAACTTTGAGAATCTGTATGAACATTCCAGATGTGTTGGACATGTTTGATACACTGTAAACTTTCATTTTAACTCTGTGTTGGTGTTTCTGCACTTTTTCCTCGTCTTGTATACAAAGCAGCTTCACTTTCCTCCTTCCAACTACGCACATGGTGCCAGCTGCGTGAGGGAATGGCGGGTTTTGTGTCACTTGGAGTCTCCCACTTAGTCTGGGTGCCTTTCTAAAAGGTCTGCTGTAGCTCAGGCTGGAGTGGTGGATTTCTGTGTTATGCTAGGGGTGAAATGTTCATAGCCCTGTTGTCCCTTCTGGCTGAAAACCCATGACTGAAATCTCTTTTTGGAACTCGCTCTTTCAGCCAGCCTTTACTTTCTGGTATTGGACCTTCAAACAACTCCTGACGTGATATAGCTGTACAATTCCCAATACGAAAATCGTTTGTCCTGCACCCTGCTGTCAGGAAAGGTGCTGGGCTCCTGTGTGATATTCTGAGAAGTCCCAATGAGATATCGTTGTACCCTGGTCTGTTTTCACCAGTCTATGCCCATGGTATGAATATATGTACATATACATTATTCACATTCTGTGCTTTCTGTGCAGAGTAATATTATTCGCAAAGGTACCTTTCCTCCCCAGTGCCTCTACGTTTTCTTTTCTTGCCTTGTGATCTAGTATACCACTCTGTAGTCTGTTGTCTGAAGGAGAAGTTTAATCTTGAGCTAGTATGTGCCTGAATTTACATCATTTGCAGATGTACTGATTTTACTGCTTAAGATGTAAATAAGGATAGAATCTGGCTCTATACAAATTTTGGGTGTGTGCCCGAGATCCATGCTGTTGTGTTTTGTCTTGTGCAAATCTATTTGTCTTTAAACGTTGTGTCCCAGTGGCTTTAGGAAGTTAGCTGGCCATCCACTGGCAGCATGGAGCAGAGCCATGACCACCCTCTGCTTCCTGAGATCTCTTTTGCCTCTCCAGCATAGTGAGAGCTGAAAAAGCAAGGAGCAGCCTGTTTGACTCCTTGATGAGTACAGGTCAGGAAGAAGGTCTTCGTTCCTCCCCAGTCATTTGGTTTGGTTCCTGAAATAATGTCTGTTTGCTCTCAAGGAGCAGGCCTTTTTAGCCAGAATGGGAACATGCCGACTTAGGATGTCTGTTTGCTTGGCTGGCGGTGGTCTCCAGGTCTGCACTCTCTGTATTCTGAGTGCAGAGGATGACACTTTTTTTACCCTGATGTGCATTTGGGACACACCAGACACAGGTGAAGTGGTCAATTGCTTCGAGCGGCAGATCAGTAGAAGAGGGAAAGAGTGTAAAAATACTGAGCTAGAATAAAGGAAGGTGACAGGCACACAAGAAACAAACATAGTAATAAGAGTTCATGGCTGTTTTTTGATACTGATGTGTATTTTTGACCTCCTGCACCTCTCTCTGTTCCTGTGTCCCCACAAATAAGGAGGACTGTAGACAGCTAAGAAAGCTGTTTTTGATGCAAAGCTTTTTGGTATTGCTGAGCTGAAGGGAAGGGGATAGATGAGGATGTGGCTGAAGCTAACTGTATCAGTTTACTCTTTTCTATGTTAAACCCTGATGTCAGTGAGAAGCAAATCCAGTGGGTTTGGGTTATGTAGATTTTGCACATTGTGCAAAGTCAGTAGAGCAAAAACAAAAACACAGAGACTAAAAAATAGTTCTTTTTAGAGAAAAAACAGTTTGTTATTTTTTTTATGTCATTTCCCTGCCCTATCCAGGACCAGGAAAGCTCTTTCCCCAGAGTACTTTCTGTTCAGAGGCTCTCTCCTAGATGGTGCTTCCTAGATGGTAAGTGCATCTCCCTTCTCTTGTGCCTAGCATGCTGCTTGCTTCTGGTATGCATGTGAAGGATAGTGCACCTGAGAGTATTACTATGGAGGGGTAACTGTTCCTTCTTGTTACACTGAGCAGGTGAAAAAGGAGCTGAGTGCCCCCCTTTCCCTTCTGAAAAATGAAACAGGCCCTTCATCTAGCAATCAAAATGTCTGCTGTAGCTTTGTCACCCCAAGGAGACATGTTCTTCTAAGGGTGGTTAGAGGTTTGCTTTATTAGTGTCTCTGCTGTGATGAGCAGCACATACTGCATGGCATTGCCTGGACTGAGTGCGGCTGGTTGTGGCAATGCGCTGCTGCTGGTAAGGCTGCCTTCTTCACTCTGGTTTCTCTTTAAGTACTATAGTGTTTAGGTACTATAGTGTGTAGGTGACGGAAATGTACCTCCCTTTCCCTGTAAGACTGCACTTCATGTAACTCCCTGGAGAGCTGCACTTGTATTTGACTCAGACTTTGTTAAAGCAGATGGCTTATCTGGCCTTTACATCAGGCTCCAGAGCACTGGAATTAGCAGCTGAAATGGATGGCATCTGCTTTTGCAAAAGCTTCAGCATGGGGAGACTGAAATTTTTATTGTTCTAAACAAAAACAATTTCTCCTTGGCAATTTCTAATCACTCTTCCTTGTTTTTCATGAGGGAAATTGATAAAAAACGTATTGAGAATCTGTTTGGTTTTTGAAGAAAGCTGGGTGGGTAGATGCATTCAGTTTTTGTCTTTAGGGATTTGATATTCCCTTGCAGTGCCAAAACCTACAATGCTCCATCACTGTGCTCTTGTGTCAAAACTCCAGAATGAACGCATCTGATTTCACTGGCCAAACTAAATGCAAAGCAGAAACAAAAAAAAAAAATTTGCATCTGATGAAGCACATTGTAGGTAATAAAATACTTCTGGGTTTAGTAATAGAAATTATTTGGCAGTGACAAGATTCGTATTAGGTGCTTTATTTAGAGAATCTCCCCTATTTTCATGTGTTTTTCATGAGTAGCATAAATTTTCCTTGAGCGTACTGATAATTCAGGGTGAATATCTGTAGCCGTGCATTTGATTTACAAAGAGCTCCCAAGCATGTTATTGTTCTTTAGATTCAAAATTTAAATTAATCCTATTAGACCCATCAATTTCATTATATGCTTGCTATACTCGTATCAGAACAATGCAGCTTTTTCTGTCACATATTTTAATGTAATCAATTCTTCTTATAAGCCTGAAATCCATTTTATATGTTTTTGAGTATTTATTTCAAGTTAATAATTTCAGTGAATATTGTTTCATTAAGCCTCACCTTTAAATTCACCGTTTAATGGGATAGGAATATGGACATAATGAATGAATCAGTTTATGTTCTTGTGAGATCACTGTAGCTTCACTGACACAGAGGTTGTTTTACGTGGTAGTGATGTTAGCTCAGCCAATCTTGTCCACTCAGTTCTGCTCAGACCATTTTCTTCACTGCGACTCTGTTGTTTCTCTGTCTTGCAGCAACTTCTGCTGATCGTTTTTACCGCATTGACAGATCTCAGGTAAATCTTTATTTGGTTACCACTTCTATAAATTTTTTTTAAAAGCTTGTCAAATGCAGCTTAAAATGAATTATCTGGCATTCCGCCTGTGTAATCTAAAATGCTACTGATGTCTCATGAAAAGTAGAGAAAAAATTCTGGGCCATTTTTTACTTGATGTAATTCACATAGTTTCACTGAAGTTTTATATCTGCTTACCATCTGCCCTTCTGTTTACTACCAATCTGATGTACAGATCAGAATTTTCTATATTTGTCATCCTTATCAAATCTTACTAAGGACATCTGTGTGGCACCAGAGTATTTGAGTTTATCTTTTCACTGATGCTTTTAGTCACCAGAAGTCTTGATCCTGTGTGTGTGAAATGGAATAGCTATGGAGATTAAGGTGATGTTACAAGTTGAGAATTATGAACAGAGCTGTATCAAATATTCCCAAGGAACCCCAAAAGAGTGTCTAGCTCCATTGGATTCAAACCTGTGGTATAGATTTGACAATCTGAATATATTTTCTAAAAGACAGTTTGAAAATTTTACAGAGCTTTTGATGTTTCTGATTTGTAGCCAGAACAAGCCAATTAGTGGCTCAGCATTAAGTGCAAACTGTGGATTTCACACAGTGGTCATTTGTACCTGGTCCTCCTGAGAACTGTGTAAGCTGTTTCTGAATCACATGAACATATGACTGTTTCCTAGCAAAAGCAGCTGGTGGTTTAGTTCAAGCAGAAGGAGCTGTGGCTTTAGTTCAGAGGTCTCAGGTTCAGTGTCTGCACATAGCCACCATGGGACTTCTTTGCACACAGTCATATAAATGTTTTGATGAAGTTGTACTTGAACGTTTGGAAAGCAAGGGTGAAGAAGATGCTGCTATAGGTTAAACTGGGCAACGTGACTCTGTTTGGCTTATTCTGCATTTCTTTAATACTTTGTACAAATGGTCATCTTTCCTTCCTACTCCTTTGTCCTTTGTTTCTGCGGGGAAAAGGTCAATACTGTGTGATCATCCCAGCGCACAAATGGTGGGAAGTTTCCTGCCCGTTCACCTATGTAGACAGGCCTACTCACACTTGGAGTTTTTTGAAGGACAATGAGCCTTCAGTATCAATAACAAAAAAGAGGGAGTGAGAAAGAGAGCTTTGGTAACAGAGATGTGAAACCAGAATGTACAAGCAATGGAGGACTGGGAGAGTACCCCCAAACAATGAAAATTTCTGTCAGCCATCATCAGAGGGCAGACCTTAAGTGTTGGTCCTCATTGCGAAATGCAAACCTCGGCTTTTTGGGTAGACCTCCAGTTTTCAACTTGGCTTGAAATCAATGAAGTATTTATTGGTGACTTCAGTGGCATTGGCTTTAGTGTGTGTGTATGTGTGTGCACTTAAATAAATACACAGAGTCCCATGAATGCTCTTCAGAGACCCTGATGTGCACCCAGCTTTCCTATAGCCAGCTGGGTGCTCTGAGAGACCAGTGATGATGCAGGTTCGTTATTTGTTCCTTGTATCACTCCAACAGGAACATTTGCACTTTGTGACGGAAATTTCGCAGGACGAGATTTTTATTCTGGACCCAGAGCTGGTAATGTCACAGCAGGTGGGGACGCCACCAGGAATGCCTGATCTGGTAGTGGAGCAGGCCTCTGGGTGAGTGGTGCTGGGATCTACCTTTCAGCAGCCCTATTAGAGTTGGGCATCTCTTTCCTGGTCCCTTTTTTTGAAGTACTGGGAGATGTGAGAGGGCAAATCTTAGGTGGGGAGCTGGGGACAGGATCAGATGCAGCCATGGTAATGACAGAAGGACAGTGGAATAACATCTATTCCATTAGGTATCCTGGAGCACACAGCAGGGCTAATGGACTTTGGCACCTTTCAACCTCCTCACACCCCCTGACTGTATCTGCCCCGCCATAAAGCTGTATCAATTGAGTTACAAACGCCTTCTCTGCATGGTCAGGGCTCTGATGCTGCTGTATAAGACCTGAAGCCCTTTGTGCCTAAGAATGATGGTTAAGTGTCTCTGTTGCTTCTCATCCTCTGGGCAGACCAGAAATGCTCCTATTCATCTTTAGGAACAGTCTCATACTCATAGTGAATTAAGCTATTTTAGCTTGCTATGGGCTGAAAAATGATGGGAACCCGTAAGCGTAAGACAGTTTCAAAGTGGAGCACATGAGATAATTTTTTGAGGGGTGAATGCCTTTCTCTTCTTTCTTCCCTCCCTAGAATATCAGATCGGTGGAACCCTGCGGTTCGAAAGAGGATGCTGAGCGACAGCGGCCTCGGCAAGATTTCCCCACACTACGAGGTACCTGACAAACAAAAGGACGCCAGCCAGACACGTATGCTGCAGTAAGAGCCCTCTGCATTTCTCTGCTTGATGATGCACTGTCACCATCACCACAGACAGCTCCTAGTGGCTCCTTTAAGCTTAGTGAATTGTGCTGACATGCTGAAATTACAGAAGTCCTTTTGCTTCTTCTGTTTCTTCCTCTTTCTCCATTATTATATGTTCTTGCCTTTGTTTTTTCCTCTGTGGCACCCTGCACTCTTAATAAACCTAGATCCAAGTTTCCAAAAGTAAATACATTATTTTGGATGCCTGAAGTTCCAGCTAAGGGAACCTTCACGGCAACTGGTTATGGGAAAGACTGACGCACTCGCCCTTAAGGTAGCTGTGATGCAATGTGATAAAGCAGAAACCTCTATAATCGCTCTCACTTTCAAAGACGTAGGCAATAGTTTCCATATAATCTAGAACCACAGATACCATTGTTGGTGTAGGATGACTAAACAGTGGTTTTGTTGCTGATAATTCCCCCACGTAAGAGATTTCTACCACTGCAATCCTGTTTGACATGTTCAGATTTGTGTAAAAGCATCTCTTATTCTTCTTGCCTATTTTAGAAGTGATTCTCAGCTTTTTGGTCCTTTTGCTTTAGAAAAAACTGCAAAACCTGTAGTAGATCCATAATAGCTACCAAAGTTCAGATGGGAAGCACCTGTCTGAACTCAGTCGCTGGCTTTGGAAAATCCTAGTGTTTTGGGGTTGTTTTTTCCCCTCAAGTACGTAATGTTTAATTGTGTACATCAATTCTGCATTATGTTTCTAGTTCTACTGCATCTGGATCCCTATGGACAAGTTTTAAAACTTAGTATAGAAAAATTAGAAATAGTGACCATGTGGTCTTTGTTTCAGTTTCTGTCTTGGATATGTGTGGAAGGGGGCTGCAAGTTGCCTGCCAAGTACAGCTCCAGGGCAGATGCAGTGTGGATGGGAGGCTGTGTAGCCATGTGGCTACAGACTGGAAACTTTCCAGCAAACTGGAAACTGCTGGCAGGAGAAGGAGATGTCATAGTAAGAAAGGATGATCTGGGTAGCGCTGCCAGGAAACACTCACCTGGTTTTCTCCCATGTACCCTGAGAGATTCTGGATCAGTTCTTGTTTTTATGCTCTTTGCAATGTGAAGGGTGGTGAATTCAGGTTCAGTTTTCCACAGAATGGAATGGCAAGGCCTGAAATTTGCAGCTGGCAAAGCTGGGAGAAAAATGATGCTTAGAAACTTTTAGACAGTGTGGAGAGATGGTGACAACATGTGGACTAGCTTCTAATTGATAAGAAGAATGATTTTGTTTACATCAGCGTGACTGGAAATGTTAGCTGAAACAATTATGTTTTGGTAGATATATTAATTACAAGAAAAGTCAGTAGCACTGCTCAGAGTAAAGTGTACCTGTCACTGCCTAGTATTAGGAATTATTTTCTTTACAGCTTCTCTAAACTTTAATTGGTTTTGGCTGAAATTTTTCATGGTAAGACTCAGTCTTTGACTGATTCTTTCTCTTTTTCTTTAGTTAAAACTTTAACAATTAACAAAAGAGTCAGTTGTTTCTGAAGACAAGATTTATGGGAAATGTGCTGCTTTAAATTACCTTCTTTAAAATAAAGAAATCCAGCAGTTGTTTCCTGAGATGTTTTAGTACTGGTAGTGGGATGACCTTCATTGGAATGAAGTTTTGGAGGCTTGACATTTAATAAAGTGTCACCATAATACCAAGGAGATGCCTTTTACTGTCTGGAGAAAAGTTTGCCCTGCAAACCCCCGAGTTTGCCCTGCTGATGAGGTTGTTCGTGCACTTTGGGGACACCTCAGATTAAAGAGCTTTGCTTTCAGAAGCTTCTGTCTGCACATGCTCACGGAGGAGTTATGCCCCTCTGTGCTTAAACCTCAGCCTGCCCACTGGGCTGAGGGAAAGGGGGCTGCGCTGCTCACCAGCTGATCTCCAGTAGCAAGGAGAAAAGGGAAGCAGCAGTCATGGTCAAATGGAGATGGGTCAGGAAAAGATGGATGAAGGAACAGGGAAGAGAGGTTGCAAGAGCCAAAGGAGTAGAAACAAAAAGGGATTGCGTGCAGGAACTTGGGGAGCAGGATTAGGGGATGGGAGCTGGCAATTAGGAGCACAGGGGACATACAGGGAAATCAGAATGGGAATAACGGAAAGGAGGAGGACATGGGGTGCAGATAGGTAAGAGGTGAGTGGGACAGGTTAGGGCCATGGGGGAAAGACTCTGTGGCTGTTTCTCTCCAGAATCTGGAGTTCTGGGCTGATGCAGATTATTCATTATACCGGTGGGCAAGCTCTGAAGTATGTTTAGACACTGCCTCGTTTGCTGCCAAGCTGGAAGGTGTATAGGAAATGAGGTGGGGGATTGTAGTGGAGAAAGCAAGGTATTATTACAGTTAGGACAGTTGAATGCTGCTCTGGAGGACTGGCTTCTACCCTCAATTTCCCTGACAGAATTTCTGAATGATGCAGATTTACAACAAGCTTTTCACAAATGGCCAGTAACAACGGGCTCTTCATTTTGTGCACATCCACTGTGAAGTAGGATGGCTTCCTGGGAGGCCATTACAAGGAGACTTTGAAAGCAAGTGAAGGGCTGGAAACTGAGAAATAGGCTTTCTGTGTGCCTCAGGTTGTATTACTAAAATTAATGGAAAGTTTGTGCCTTCCTTCCTTCTGACTCTCATTTGCCCAGCTGCAGAATACAGATAATACTGCAACCTCAACTTAGAGGAGCACAGTGAGGGTAAATTTCATGGTCACAAGAAACTTTGATACTATGGGGAGACTCTGTCAGAGATGCTTAGGAGAAAATTAATCATTTTACATTCTGTGCGCAGTTTTGGTAGTGTGGAATAAATAAATCCTGAGGCTGTGCACTGCATATACAAAATACAAAAGGATATCAAGCAGATCTCTACTTAAACACTGAGGCAGGAGTCCAGCAGAAGAAAGTAGCAGGTGCCAATGTGATTAAAGGGTGTCAAAATGCTTGAGTGCAACAGGGCTGGAGTATGATGCTCAGATGACATGAGCTCTGGCATTTCTAAGCTTCTGGATGCTTGACTTTGCAACCTAAAAAATCTTTCTAACCTGGCACTTTAAAGAAAAACTTAGAAAGCACTATTATATTTTGGCAGCTGAAGTAGCTCATAGGTTCTTTACAGAGATTTGTCCCTTCAGAAATTATTTTTCAAATAAAACTTACGGAAAGGATTTTAGCAAAATTCCCAAAAAGCAATAGGGCACAGCATAGAAGGGAAAATTCCTCCTGTACATGGAGTTCTCATGGATCTTTTAAGTCATCAGTGTCCAGTGTTTTACATCTAGTCTGAAATACTGTACAGTGCTTCCAGCTCAAAATGCAATATCCTATAGCCTCTCACTAGGGCAAGTGACAGGGGACTTGCTGTGAGAGAAAGTGTCATCAGTGACCCGCTGCGGCTGTTTTTTCAATGGTCATTTTTCCCAGATGTTAGGAGCAGATTAGACCACAGCTGGTCATATTATGGCTGCAGGCTGCTTAGAGTGTCTCTGTCATCGCTATATATACATATATATGCGTATGTATGTATACATAGATATATATAACCTCTTTAAGATGAAGTAATTATTTCTGAGAAGTGAGGAGTGTAGCTAAGAAGACAAAGTATGCAAATAGAGAGATCCCTTACATTACTTCAGTCAATGAAAGTAGATAAAAGAATATGTGATCGAAAAATAATTATGATGTTTGATGTTGCTTTTGGTCACAAGCTGTTGGGGTAAAGCGTAATTTGAATGCAATGGTTTTGAGGCAGGGGTCTTTCTGAGAGAAAATTATTTATGCTTTAGTTTTTAATTAAGTGAGCTTCATGTTAGTTAATTTTCAGGTGGCTTTTGGTTGATGGTATTTCATATTTTTCTCCCTTTCTGATGGCTCTTTGATGTGTGACCGATGTGTGGAGTGGGCAGGACATGAAACAGCAGGGACAGGACAGTAGGCAGGAGCTGGGGCAGATCGTAGCTTAATAGGAACATCAAATTAGTGTGAACTGTGCATACAAAAAACAACGGGAAGATAATTACTTGGACTGTTGGTGCTTGATCTTGAAAAAAGCTAAGTATTCTGGGCTGACTCCACTGAAACATGTAATTGGACTCTTCCTTTGAACATGAATGCGTTCATCATCCTGATTTATCCTGTGATCAAATGGTGCAGTGAGATGGGGATCACTATTCCCTCATAGCCTGCTGTAAGCATTCATTGTTGGCCATGTATTTCTCTTCCTAGTTAAGTGTTTGTCACCCTGTTATGTGATGAGAGCTGGAAAATTAAATAAAATAAAACCCACAACAGCATACAAAGAGAAAAAAAGTGACTGTACCTTGATAGAGGTTTAATCTACATCTTTTAATTGAAGTCATTAATTTTCCCATTGTTTGGGGCAGTAACAGTTCTAGCATCTGTCCAGCTGTGATAGTAATGTGTTTCCAAAGCTGCTAGATGCATTGTATGAATCGAGTGCATGGCTCGTGAAGGGTGGGTGAAGGTTGGCCAGAATGCCATCTGGTCCTATCAGGGAGAGGAAGAAAAAAAATGCCTGTAGGGGCTGGAAGGTGGCTGCAGCCCTTTACACTAAGTAGACATTAATTAGCTAGTAATACCACCCAGGCACTGCTTTATGAGGCAATAATAACCTAGTTACTGAGAGGAAAGAAGAAAAAGGCTGAATGCCAAATGTTTTAACTCAGCCACAAGAATCAGATCATTGCCCAGCAAATAGTGTGAGAGTACAGATGTTACAAGGTGGTTTGAGGGTTTTTTTTTAGGAGGAATCTTTGTGTGGTAAAAGGTGAGAAGAGCATGAGGGATGCAAGTTTGCATGTAGAAAGGAGAAGGAATGCTCATCTAGTGAATGTTAAGAAAATATAAAGAGGTCACTCTTAGGATTTAAACATGCTAGGCAGGAGCTCCCTAGTGATAGTGAACCTTTAAAATTTTGAAGGTTGGTGAAGACTTGAAAAATTCTAGTGTTTCCCCAAAACTCTTGCATTGGAAAACTCAGCATCAGCTCTTTAACAGGCAGAGTAGTCTGCCCTGGTGTGTTTTGATAGTAAAAT
Organism: Nipponia nippon; assembly: GCF_047370975.1. NCBI lineage: Eukaryota > Metazoa > Chordata > Aves > Pelecaniformes > Threskiornithidae > Nipponia > Nipponia nippon. The sequence continues at coordinate 65,085,880 of NW_028262347.1, forward strand.
CTGAATTAGTTTTCTTGTTCAGATTTAGTGCAAGCTGCATTTACAAGATTAAGCCACAAGAGTGAAGTGCTTATGTTTTAACCAGCTATTTGTACACCTGTACAAATTACTTTCCATTGTTTAAAATCCCAGATGTGGCTCCATGAGTACTGACTGCTTTCAAACAAATCTTATTTGAGTGAAGGCATAAATCACCATCTCACCTTCACTGTACACTCCTGTGTAGTCCTTATAATAGAATTAGAGCATAACAAAATGCAGTGTCTGTTTATGCTAGACTTTCCCTTTTCTTTCTCTTCTGTTGTCTTAGATGCTTTTAAAATAGCTTGTACAGTGCCACCTTACTACCTTAAAGTGGAGCACGAGAAAGGTTTGCCTAAAGCAGTTCTCCACCTCTCACTAGGAAAGTGATATTATAAAGGAGGGGGTGTTAGTGAAAAGAAAGATGTGGACTCAAAGAAGAGGAAAAGTGGTGTAAAGAGAACTGCGAATGATTCAGGGAAAGGTAAATGTGGGTTAAATAGGGAAAGTAGTTTGAAGAAAGCAAAAAAAAAAAAATTATAAGAATATAGCAAATGGATAAGATACTGTTTTGAGGGAAAGCAAGTTCCCTGAATGAGACTGAGTGGGGGAAAAAGTGATGCATCTCAGTGTGGGGTCTGGTCCTGTATTTTGAAAGCTCTCACTGTTGTCAGCGTGCTGCAGTCACAATACTTAAAATCTTGTGCACATTCCAGATAGAAGCTACAATTTATCCACCATTAGGAAATCTTCTCTTCAGTTGGTGCTGTAAATCTTTGCCTACCCCTATTTCTGGAGACTTTCTTGACAAAGAAGGCACCTGTTAATTTTTTTACACTCTAGTGCCCAGATAATGAATTTCATGTACTTTATGTTCCTGTTACGAATATTAATTCTCTCCATATACTTCAAGATTTTAGCTGCCTTTGTTATTTTTTGAGATTTTCAGTGGGAAAAAAGGAATTATTATTGGTTTCCTTTGGAATTCTACCTTGAAGATACGTGCCTGCGGTTCTGAAAAGATATATTTCTGTCCTTTCTCATTCCCTTAAAAACTTACAATATAACAATGAAAATCTAGCAGAATTTTGGCACTGCTTGAATAATTTGTCTTGAAGCTTCATTTCTTGCCATCCAGAAAAAAAATTCAGCCTGACAAACAATAGGAAGGCTCTTAAAAATGGTGGAACTTGGCTGACAAAAAGGAGTGTGTTTTCTCTGCTAGATCCCTATGTTTTTAAAATCAAACCTTCCAGAAATAGTTTGAATCTCTTATTTTCTCTGTACAGTCAGTTCAGTACAGAGCTACTCAAAAACAGGATAGTTATTTTTATTTTGTGGTAAAATCATTGAATACAAGAACAATCTGGAGACTGTAGCACTGCAGACAGAAATATTTCCCAGTGAAATTCATATTCTTTCCAGATTGACAGCAAAGAAAAATTCTGTTTAGTGCCCAGTGCTGCTTTGCAGCCTGTGGGATTTCAAGTTTCTTTAAGGACAGCTACTGCTGCTGGTATCTCTTACCATTTGGAAGCTAATTTGAGTGTCCAGCTTTTCCAGTTTTTCTAGAAGAAGTTTTCTTTTTCCTTTTGGAGATGCTTATACAGCAACCTCAAGTACAGCTGTAGATACAGAATGTATATGAATTTGTCAAATGGTTTGTCATGAAACTGGAAATAAGACTTTTACCTGGACAAACATTAATTCACAAGTTAGTTTTGAGTGTCTCCCACATTGTCACTTAATCCATGTCCACTTTCCCCAAGCAATGCCTCTAGTTCTAGTGATGTTCATCCCTGTCATAGTCAGGAGAAGGGACTCCTGGACATGTCTGATTAGTAGACACACCTTCACTCAACTGAAGAAAAAAGGAACACAGTTTAGAGAAGAAAACAATTCTAAAATTCCAGGGGATGGAAAATAATGTTGGCACCAAAATATCTTCTCAAAGACTGACCTGCATGAGATGTTTTTGGTATATCCTGAGGGTATCATGTACAGCCTGTGTAGATGAGGTAAACACGAGAACAGACGTTCTCAACTCAGGATTCAAGGGGCTTTGCATTACTTCAGCCATGTTGGTACCATCTCAGGGATGGTTCTGGGCATGGGAAGATCCTGGCATTTTGCTCTGATGTCTGAAGATATGGAAGCAGGACTAGGGAAAGTGTTACCACATACAGTCCCTGCTGTGTCAGGGGATGAGCCATGGCTCTGTGGTGATTGCACCCACCAGACCTGAGGGATCTTTGCAAAAAGCGAGGATCAGATGGTTCTGGAAACAGTTGAACATGAACTTTCAGCAACTTCTGGTGTTGCCTTTAAGTGATTGAATACATGGAAAACCTTATTTAATCACTTTTCCCCCTGTTAATTCGTAGAATTTTTATGTCACTACTGCCAAAGTCTGGCCTTATCTACAGAAAACTGGGGTGTAGAAAAATCATGGTTTTTACTTATTAAAATCTCTGCAAGTCATTAGTATTTTGTACTTACACATGCTTCTGGCAACCCCTTTCCCAGTAATACTGAGCTTTAAGACATCGTCTTTTGCTTCTGCTCTTGTTAACTGTAATTGGAAATAGAAGAAATCAGAATTTAGTTTAGATTTGCATGTGTATGGCCTTATTTGTGTATGTGACTGCAATGCAAATAGTGTTTGTTTTCTTCCAGAATTAAGTCTCCAGCCTTTGCTGTTGAGGTGCTGAATTGCTAAGGGGTTTTAATAACAGTAGGTACATCTGATGAGGTGGATTTGTGTTTCTGCCCCTTCAATATATGGTGGAAATAGAGTACATCCTGTACTGCATCCTGTAGGATGTTGTTTTTTTTCTCATCAGTACTTATTACCAAATAATTTTATTATTCAGAATGTAGCTCCCCAGAGTGGATTGGGTGGGATTTTAGCTTCCTCTTTTCCCACCCACTTGCCCCCAAGCCCTCAAAATGAGGGCTCTTAATGATTTTTGTAGCATCTCAACACCTCGTGTGCAGCTGAGGAAATTCACCCTGCTGACAAATTATTTTGGCAGACAGTGACATGCAAAACACTCCCACACACCATGAGACTACAAATTGGCTTCTTTAGAGAGATCTTGCTTCTTAACTGGCATCCCGCTTTCCAAGGGAAATGCAAGCAGTCCAGCTCTCCTCTTTTCCTTGGGGTAATTTCAAGAACGTGCTTGACAAAGGGACCTGCCTACCTCAATGTTGAAAAAGTCAACTACCACCTAGCTTGAAAATGCTTTCTGAATAGTTCCAGTAGATAAGGGGATGAAAAAGAGTTTTCCAAGTGGAATGTAAGTTTTTTTGTTAGAGTGTGTTTAAAAGATGAAATTGGTGTTGACAGAGTATGGATAGCTTGGTGCCTTGGTTTTCTTTAAGTTGTTTACCATAACAGCTATAAATCTGCTTTCCGCTCTCTGGCTGATAGCCAAGGCAGAAGTAATAGAGTTCGTTCTTTTTTTTCTTTTCTTGTTACAACTCATTCTTTTTCCTTTTTTTCCTTTTGCTTCCATCCTTGCTTGCTTACTTTAGCCCCTGGATTGAGAAGCAGAATCTGCACTGACAAGTAAAGCACCTCTGCAGCAAAGAAGGCAGGGGAACATATCAAGACAGTCACTTCTTGTACCCTTGCTTTCTGTTTGGCTGGGTAAAAGAAAATGACATCTGATAATTTGATCTTTAGGGCCTACTGCTTTCCTGCAAGCATCAGGCATGTGGTAACTGCACTTGGCAAGAGAAGGGCAGAAGAGAGAGTGGAGCCAACAACGCCACTGCAGAATGTGAATATTCCTCTCTTCAGCTTTATGGAGTGGAAATAGCAGGCTCATGGCCCCCAGTGACATTAAAGGCACTGGAAGAGGGGCTAGCTGGGTTTATTAGTGTAATATAGGATGATTGACAGCCTGTATTCTTCTGGGCTTGCTTTAAGCACTGTTATAAACATAGCGTGAATATCTTCCAGCACGGCAGGCTTCCAGTCCAATAAAAGTTGGAAAAGAAGTGAAGCTTGTAGTTTTAGGTAATATGTATGTCTGTGTGTACTTGTTACTTATTTGTAAGAGTTGAAGGAAGAAAAAAAAAAAAAAATGCCAAAACCACCGTGGTCCTAGTTTTCTGAGCATTGCACAGGAATAGCAAGTCTGTGTCCATGTGCTCTGTCCGTGCCATAAGGAGCTGCCATCTGCTCGGAGAGGAGACTGGTTCTTAATGTGCTCTCAGTCAGTACAAAGCTGTCTTATCAAAGCTGAAACTAATAAGCTTCTGGGCACGGGTACGAAACACAGTCCTGTACATATGTAACACACACATTGGAATACATAGTGCGTCCAAGTTTTTACACTAGGACATCTCATAATATGCTGTATTTATTGATAGCCCGTTCATATTCCTAAATTCTGGTTTAACAGGCTTGCAAAGAGAATAGAAATGTAGTTTGGTAAAATAACTGCTCTAGATTATTACACAGAAGTACTACTTTGCCTGAGTTGAAAATGTTAAACTCAAAAAAGTCAAACCTTTGCTAACTTTCTCTAATTCCTCAGATATCTGCATGTTCGGATTTCAGCTGTGGCTGGAAACTGGAAAGTGTCAAAATACCGTGTAACAAAAAGCTAGAGACAAAGCATAGTCATGTGAAAATAAATCATCTTTTGAGGTTTGCAATTTAGTGTTTTAGACCCACAAAGTTCAGAGTGTTTGGATGAGCCTGGGAGCAATATTTTGACATGAGCCTTCACTTGACTCCTTGAACGAAAAGTGAGGTTTTTCACTAGGGCTGCTTGAAAAATATATTGGTGAGCTGTTTTTGCTTGGTGGAGGTATGCATGAAAGGTTTATTTCTTCTAGAAAATGTTGCTTGAAACAGAAAGCACCTGTGAATGTGGGCTGGGTTTAGTGTGCTTGGGTTGGGGAGAGATTCTCCAGTTCACCTGGGAACTGCTGAGGGACCGGGAGCACGTTCCCCAGGCTGTGCGTCTTGGCATGGCTGCTCTGCAGGGAGCTGCCCTTGCCCTTTCGTGTCTAGGGTGCCTGTCCTAGTCCCCTGGCTGTGAACTCATATGTCAGGGTGTAGAAGGTGCTGTCTCTTCTTAAAATGCCTGCCAAATGATTTCTCAGGTGAGAGGAGGAACTTCTGAAAGCTTAAAAGCATTCAAATGGGGAGGGAGAAAAGTTGTCCCTGATTGCCTGCTGCTCCTCTACGCTGGGAAAGGAGCACTAAAACCTACAGCTTTGTCTTGGTAGCTGAGACTGAGCGAGCATTTAAGCAGTTCTGGCACAGAGGTGTGTGCATGGGAGGGAAATACATGAGGAGTGGGGCTGTAACACGTAGCCTTGCTGAGGTTCCTGGCAGTGTTGATGCCCATGGGCAAGCAGGGACAGATGGACCTGGCTAAATTATGCCAAAAGCCGAAATCAGAGAGCCAGAGGTGGATTGGAGCCAGTGTAACCCTGACTCCTAGATTCTTGTTTCTGTGCCAGGCATCTAAAAGTGCAGCAGAAAACCATATCTGAATCTCCCATTGCAAGTTTTATTCTCCATTAATTACTCTATAGCAGGAGTGTAAAGGGCTCAGCAATTCTGCTGAGGTGATTTTTTTTTTTTTTTTTTTTAAAGATGGCAAGCAAGTGAGGGTTGCTTAGTGCTTAGCACTTGTGAAAATCAGGCCACATATTTATGAAGATAATTGCAAGAATCTGTTTCTGAGGGATTCCTTTGTTCCAATCTCTCTTCTCCCAAAACCACTAAAGGCTATTTATCAGGAGTCACTGTTTTGCTTTGTGGTAACAAATGTGCCACTTCGGGTAGCTTCTAGATTCTTTAGAAACACAGACTGGCCTAAGATTATTTGGGTGGTGCCTCGAGATACCAAGCAGCTGATGTGCTTCATCTCCATCTAGCCTGAGGGCCAAGTGGGGATGTGACTTCTGAATCAGAGTAGACCTGATGTGTTTGCTGTCATGGCTTTGCAGTTACCAAAATCATTCCTTTCTCTGGGTTAAATAAAAATCTAAAGTCATAGAAAAATAACCTCTGGGTTAACCTTTTTCTGGAAAAACTGAAAGTACACAGATCTGTTGTTGAGGAAACAGGACAGATGATTTGTTACCTGATTGCGCCTAACATCTTTTTTTGCTTTTCATGTAGAATGTTAAGGCAGTGTGTACGCCCAGCCCCATTAGTGCCTGTCCCAGGTCTTTTTAATAAACAGCTGTTTCAAACAGCATCCAGTCCTTTGACATCCAGTCTGTTGTTTCGCCAAAGTATTACATGGTGTGGCTAGATCTTGCTTTATTTCTTTTAGGGTTAGAGCCACATCTGCTACTGCCTTTCTTTTGCCTTTTGCCCCCCAAATTCATCAAGCAATTGACAGGTAGGTCAGTAAGGATTCTGGAGATTTAATGCAAATCTGGAAATGGAAGAATAGCATTTCAAAGATCAGGCCCTCTTCAAAATGAATGTTTTACATTCCCCTGAGATACTTTGGTATCATGTGGTGATAAGAGAAAGAGAGGCCACGTATTTAAAAAAAAAAAACAAACACCACCAACACACTAAGCCATGATCACCCTACAGTGATCCTGCTGGTCATTTGGAAATACCTTCTTTTTCAAGGAAATAACAAGTTAGCTTTCTTAGGTCATGTTTTGACCTTGATTCCAAAGTAGAGCTATCTTTTTCAAGATGAACATGTTAGAACTCTCTCTCTTCTTTTTCTTCTTTTTTAAATCAAGGTTAAACATGTTTGGGTTTACATCTAATTTTGCAATAAAATCTTTTATTCCCTTGTTAAGCAGCAATTCCCAGGCAACTCCTCTGGGTGTCAGTACAACTTCAGGTATAGCTGCACTGCCGTGTTCCAAGTCCTAATTCAAAGCATTCTACACTGCACAGAGAAATGGTAAGAGATAAAAAGTTAGATGGTAATAAGAAAAGATATGGAACAATATAAGGGACACAGCCATTTCTGTTACACAGCAAGGAATACATCTGAGATGCCCTTGTTTTCCTAGGAGGCCCCAAGCTACATTCCTGTATGTTGGACTGCTTGTGAACAGCCTGAGGCAATGGTTTATTGTGCAGGTAGAGATTGAGGCTGCAGAAGGAAGTTACAGAGGCGCTAGAAAAAGTACTGATCTTTGCCTTTAGCAGAATTAGAGGAAATTAAGCTCTCCAGATTGTTGTTACAGGTTAACTGGACATGTCTGAATGGATTTCTGCAAAATATAATAAATAACTTGAATGGAATTTTTTAGATTCAGGGAGCATTGGTGGTCAGCATTTTCCCACGTGTGTGAGACAGTATGGCCATTGTCTATAAGAAATATGAGAGGAAAGAATGACAGGAAAGCTGGGATAGTAAAAGCAGAAAGCTTTGCAGAGAGACTCATAAAATTGCAGAAAAATTCAGGTTGGGAAGGACCTCTGAAAGTCACCTAATCCAAACTCCTGTTCAAAATAGGTCCAGTTAGATGAAGTTGTTCAGAGCCTTGTCCAGATGAGTTTTGAATATCTGAAAAGCTGGAGATTCAATAGTCTCTCTGTACAACCTGTTTCCCTGTTTGGTCATCCACATGGTGAAAAAGTGTTTCCTAATATCCAATCTGAATTTCTCATGTCCCAGCTTGTGACTGTTGCACCTTCTCCTCCTCTTCCTTCAAGCAGACTCTGGTTCTGTCTTCTTTTATACCTTCCCGTTAGGTAGCTGAGGGCAGCAACAAGATTTTCCCTGAGCCTCCTCTTACTGAATGAACCCAGCTCCCTCAGCCTCTTCTCATATGTCTCTCTTCATATGCTCTCACCATCTCCGTGGCTCTTTGAGGAACTCAGTCCAGTTGTTTGTGAATGTCAGTCTTGTTCTCAAGTCTCACAAGTACTGAGCAGAGGGTAAAAATCACTTCCATCTACCTTATGGTTGTGCAAATACAGCTCGGTATGCCATTGGCCTTTGCTGTCACAGGGAACTCTGCTGACTGACATTCAATTTGTGCTCTGCTAACACACTGCATCCTTTTCTGCAAAGCTGTTTTCCAGGTGGTAGGCCCCCAGCCGGTCTTGTTGCAGGGGTTTATTCCTCCTGAGGTGCAGGACTTTGCATTTGCTTTTGTTGAACTTGCTGGGTTGCTGCTAGCCCACTTCTCCAGCCTGTCAAGGTCACTCTGAATTGGGCATGTATAGGGTCAAAGTGGAAGTGTGGGGAAGCTCTCGGTAATTCTTCGGCTTTTATTTTTCATGAAGTGCCATGGCAGAAAATGGTGATGCCCAGGCTGAGCATTACCCTTAACTCTTATTGGGTGCCTACAGGTAGGAGATGCTGAGGGATCAGGAAAAAAAAAAAAGCAGTTCTGCCTTTCTGTCAGTAAAACACAAGGCACTGTCTGCAGCTGGGGCTGCAGGGGACTCACCAGTCCCAGAGGTGTTGATACAGAGTGCTGAATGAGGGGGTTTCCTCGCTTTTATTTTAGAAATACTTTATGTGCTAAAATTTTTCTTCTATTACAATCAGAGAATATATGAATAAATCCCAACAGAGATGCCACTTTCAGTTCTGCAGAGATGTACACACAAAATGAGAAGGAATGGGTTTAATCCGAAAGCTCTTTCCCTCCCCTGGTCACAGGCAGCTATTGTCAGACTGAATTAGAAAGTTTGCAGAAATGCATTGCTTAAGCAGGGGAAAAGGGGAATGGTCATAAAAACCAGCAGAATTACTGCACACAGATTGTTATTTGGCCTTTAAATTGTAAATGGCTGGTTTTAAATAGGTCTGGTGCAGATGGTTTCTGCTACAGGTTTATTGATTAAAATAGCTGCTTTACATCAGCTCCGGGTTTGTTTCTCTAGAGGCTTTTGTCTTCATGAATAATGTACCCATTTTCTGAAATTTTGTTAGAATTCATCTGTTGGAGGCTGGCTGTAATTCTCTAGGTTCCTAAGCCTCAGTAGACTAGGCTCAAAATTGTGACAGTCTCTGCTCTTCCCTCCTTAGAAATGAGTGTTCCCTCTTCCACCCTGCCAGTGCTGAATAAACCTAGTGCTTGCATGTTGGAGAGTGCACTTGGAAACAGCTGTGAGTGTTTGGCTGTTTGGGGAAGGTTTGTATGATACTGAAGGCTGTCTTGGCTATACTGAGGATTAGATTTTTGCCAGCAATTGATCCAAAGCCTGTACGAGTGAGTGGAAAAATTCCAGTGAGCTTTGGATCAGACCATTAACTCTGAGACACAGTCCTGTTTTAGGTGGGCATGTCTCATGTTTTCAGTATCGTTAAGTCTTCCAATTTGCTGGAAGTGTCTAGTGAATGTATAAGTAGGAGCTTTTTACATTATTATTCAGACTATTTTATGCATTTCTAAATATGTGTACCTCATTTCTTGAGAGATCCTTGTGCATCTTGTGTTAAGCACAAAAGGTACGGCTTTGCTTGCATAAGGAATGGTGGAACAGGCAATGCGCAGCTTCCCCTTGCAGACTGAGGCTTGCAAGTGCTGTTATCTCTTCTGAGTAGAGTTTGCCACTGTGCAACAGGAGGAGAACACTACTGCAGAGCCTATAGTGAAAGAAGGGGTATGAACAGCATGGAAAGCAAACAGAGGTGATAACATAGTTTCCCTTGTCCTCCCTTCTGATCCCCTTCCCTATTGTCATAGTAATATTTGTCTTCCCTTTAAATGGTCACTACAGCAATAGGTCTTCATAAAGCATCTGTCAAATCAGGGCAGGGGAAAAGTCAGATTAATGTCTTTGGTGAAAATATTTTAAATTGGGCTTCCCTTTTATAATTATGCATGGGAAAAGAGTTGGTGGCAGAGGTAATTTAGTTTAATTAGCCAATCATAGACAATGTGGCCTGTCTTTACTCTCTTGGGAGCAGGGCAGGGGGATGATGAGCCTTTCTACAATTTTGCACCAAGATAAAACCAGAAACAAGTACCAGTTAATATGAAAAACAAGCGATTCCATTCTGAAATGGCCACGAACAGGATATTGCAGTGCCTGAACCTTCTGAAGGTTTTGGGGGGTTGATTTGTTTTGTTTAACCAAATTAAAATCTCTTCAAGATTTCATTTGGCAAAGTGTTTTGGCCCAGGTGGGACCACAGATCTTGACAGCATATTAGTTCTTCTGAAGTATCTCTGACTTGTCTCTTTTTTTTTTTTTTTTTTTTTTTTTAAAGGCATAGAGGTTGTGGGAATGATAACTAGCTTCTTTATGACAGTCAAACACCCAGCTAGAATCACACTCTGAAGGCAGCTGACAGGCGCTAGATAGACGTGTGGATGTTAGCAGCTGCGAATCCTCCCTTCTCAGGACACCCGTCTGGTGACCAGTGCTGCCATAGTATATCCCTCACACTTCTGACAGATCTGAGAGAAAGATGTGTGACCGGAAATATGAGCATCCACTGGATTTTTTTGCTGTCAGGAAAGCCCCCTGTGGCTGTGGAGTGAGTGTATGTGGTTTAGAGCAGGTCATTAGACTTTCTTTCTTTCCTCCCTTAGAGCCTATCATAAGCATGGAGTAGACCAGACAACGCATAAAATGCCCAACATTATTAGTGTGGACTTTCCAGCAGTCTCACTTCCTTACATTATAGTTACAAGCAAGACTCCCCTTGGTGTAGTTAGGCCAGTATTTGAATGCTTTGGAAAACCTCCCCCCTGCTAAAACACATGGGCTGAAATTGTAGGAGAATGGTGAAAGTCCTCTCCACTCTTTGCCAAAATACTTTGTCAGGAGTGGAACAAAGGAAGCCTGGTTTATTGTGGTTGAGCCTTTGGTATCTCCAATGGTGGAAGTTCTCATTGAGGCTTTCCTGTGGCTGAGATATTCAAAACCTCTCTTTGTGGCTCCGCAGCTATGTCAGAAAATTTGAGCTTATGCTATTGTGTTTCCTTGTGAAAGCAGGAATTGGCTCTCCAACCCCCCTGTTAATGACGGGTGAAATGAGCCAGCAAGCTCCAACTTTATTAGGGTGAGGCAGAGAGGTGCATACATACACATCAAGATGCTGCGATTATATAAACCTTATTTTCTCAGGATATTGGGCTACACAGTTCCAAAAGATGCTTGATGAAGCCTTTCAAATGAAAACACTGCTGGTAGCAACAGTAGTACCTGTTAGACTTCTTACTGTTCAGCCACTGTGTTCAAGGCATGCAACAAAGGTACATGGCAGTAGTATTTTGAAAAATACATACTAATTTTGGGCACACTAAATATGCAGAAACATATTTTTCATCCCTCCCTTCAATATTTCTCTTGAGAAGGCAGTGGTATTGTAATAGTGTCTCTCCTGTTGTTGATGCTTTAAGGAATTAATGGCATGTGTTTTACCAGGCATAAAGAAGAGCCAAATTATAGGATAATCTGTACTGTTTATTTTATTGTTTCACATAAAGATCTGAAAGGTGATGAAACTGTGCAATTAAGAAACAAAACAAAGGAATAAATTCTACTGATGCTGTGGGATACTGCATTAGCAATGGGTGGAGAGTCAGGTTACGTGAGCTAAGGAACCTGGCATGAGTCCTGCATATAAAAATATTTTTAAGTACCTAAAAATTTGCACCTCTTGATATGGCCCATTCTGCATTGTTTAACCTTGTAGGAAACACTGTGTGTTGAGTTTTGACCTTCAGAAGGGTTTCTGCTGAGGGTTGTGGAGGAAGGCCTGTAACTAACTGGTCAAAGCAGTGGGATGGAGTCCTAGTGATGCCTGCTAATCCTCTGGGTTACCTGCATTCCTACTGTATTTCCACAGACATGGCTGAAGTGCGAGGGCAGAGCTGGCCTTGTTGGCAGCAGAGCAGGATACATGCCTAGGATGTTCAGCAGCAATCAGAGGATTTAATGGGAGCAGAGGATTAATTAATTCTGATCCATAAAGACACATTGGCTTCTTGCACAGTCAGAATCTTAATTAGGCAATCACATTTTTTCCTTTCACAGTGACCATTGCTCCAGCTGTGCTGTAACTCTTTCCTCTTTTTCTTTTAAATCTCTCTCTTTTTTAAAAATAAAAATTTGCATACCTCATTAGGAAAGTTTTCTTCTTTTCTTTCCATCTTTCCTGTTTGCATCTACATATTTGCATATCTGCTTTTAATCCCTCAACCCTCATTTTCAGACCCCTGTTATGGAATGAGATCATGACTCCTTCCTCAGCTCCTTTATTCCTCTAAATCCAGGGTTTCTAACTCTTTTTTTCCCACCCTCCAACCCCCAGCCCCTGCTGACTCAGTTAAATACACATGTGCTCTTTTCCTCTTTGTTCCTTCTTTTCCCTTCACCCCTCTGTGGCTGCTTTTCTTATGTCAGCTTTGATCTGTTTGCTGGCAACACTAACATTTTTAAATCTTTAGTAATTTGTTATTTTTTGTACCTTAGTGTGAAATTAAATATATCTTGGAAAGGAAGCATGAGTTGTCCTGTTCACTGCAGGATCAAACTCCTTGTTACCTGGGTGGGAAGGCTATATATACAGTTGAAAAATCTTTGTTGGGGAAGTGCTGAGGCAGTGGTCCAATCCACTCTGTGCTGTCAATCTGGTCTAAATAACCAAGGCGCATCCCAGATTTGGCTGTACAGTTAGCCCCAGTTTTGCTAAGCCAAGCTACCGCAGCAAAGGGAAAAGTGGACGGTCAATACTTTACACCTCTTTATGTTCCGTTGTTGTGGGTGCTGACCAAAATGATGCAGAGTGTGATCCTGAGTGATGGGAGGTGTGACACAGATCTCTGGATTTCAGTGGGCCCTTCTGTACGTCAGCAGGGTCACTGAGAGGTCCCTCATATTTTATAACCCCTCCCTCTCTTGGGGTATTATCAGAGGCTTAAGCCACTGGTTAGGGTATCCTGCAACTCTTGTGTTGCTGCTCTTATGTTGCTTTTCAGTATACTTACATGTGTCCAGACCTTTGGTTTTTTTTGTTTTGTTTTTGGTCTGTTTATGTTGCTTTTGTGAAGATGGCATGAACTAATATTAATTACAACTAGTGTTTTATGCTCTCCACCATATTGACTCGTGGTAAGGAAAATGGCCACTTTAATGACTGCAAGTTCCTCCGAAGCTATAATTTCCTCAACCACTCCTAGCTGTGAGGTTTCCTCCTGGCCCACACTTAATTATGGTCCCTTCAACAATCTCTGAAGGATCAGGACTTTCTGAACAGTAATGTCAGCTATTTCCAGCAATGAGAGTGGTAGATAAGTTCTTTGCCAAGTACCTACAGAAACTCCTGGCATGAGTGCTTAACAGTGCAGCTGCCAGCTGCCTTATGGACATGACTCCATAGAGCCACTCTGGTCTGCAGAACCTGCCCTCGGTCTCTGCCCTTTTCTGCTCTTTTCTTGTCAGATGCCTTCCAGCTCTCCCTTCTAAGTTAGCCCAAGAATAAACCTTCCAATTCCTCCATATTCTATTCCGCACAGTGACATTTAATGTTATTTGTGGTCTTTCCATACCAAAGATTGACTGGACTTTGTTGTTTTATTCCAGGTCACCGGTCTCTTCAGAAGATCAAGGTAAGATGTGTTTTATAGATACTAGTAGCATATTAAAAATGAGACTACAGACTAGCTGTAAGCTGTGTTTTAACAGAGTTGCGGTGGAGAAAAATGACTTTATAAAAATGAAACTTTGCTTTTGCTCAAACTTTGTTCACCCCTAATCATCAAGTGCTTGTTCATTTCATTGGGGCTGGTAGAAGTTAAGTCAATGTTGAATTATTTGTAAAATGAATCCTGCTCAAGCAAACTGAACTATTGCAAGTGTTTGCAATTTACTCAAACAACTGTATAGAGCTTCACCTATGAAAAATTATGTATGGGCTTAAAGGACGATATATGGTTTTTGTGAAGATGAGCTGATCTCTTATGACTCTTATAGGAGAGTACCTTTGTAGCAGAGGAAAAGGGATTGTGTTTAAAGGCTTGAACGCATCTTGGGTTAACACTGAAATCAGTCTGGTAGCATGGTGTGCGATTCAGTGCCGCTAGGAGCTTCTACATATAAAAATCTCATGGCTTGAGTAGCAAGGGTTGCAGGTTATGGTAATATACTTGCTCTGAAGGAGGCTGAAGGATCTGGATCTTTTCCTATGGGCTAAAGAGGGAGTTTGCAGTAACTAGCTGGTTAATAACTATGACCAACTTTGATGCTTAGAGTTATGTGGTATAAATATCCCTATAGAGTACATTAGAGTATGGTTGCATTGGTACTGAAATCCAGAGACGTATTGCAAGTGTGGTGGTAATTGCACAGGCAGAGTTGCACAAAGAATGGACAAAAAAGAAGGCGGGAGATTGTAACTGAGAGGGGAAAGTTCATCATGTAGCTCTGAATCTGGAATATTATTTTGGACCACAAAAGAAAAAAATACCTATTTTCTTCTGGCATTCAATTTGTATGCAGTTACACAATCAGCAAAATTTCTGGACAATGCAGTAAGTATTATTCAAGAAAAGTCCAGATGGGGAATAGTAAGGACTATTGCAAATAGAGGTGCAAGGAGGTCTGAGCCTGGAAGTATGTCACTGAAGTATGCACACTTGGAGTGTGGAGTGACGAGTTAGGTATCAACCTACATTGTCCTTGGCTCCAGCCAAGATCTTTTTAGTCCAGTATAGTGGCTGTCAGACATTGTCATTAATAAATTCTCTTCCATCTCCTTGACCTGTCATTTCTTAGTAAAGAAAGTTATAAAGTAAGTCATAAAAACGGACAAACATGTCAGACCAAAGATATATCTAGGCCGTCTAGTCCATTCCTAGTGTCCAATAGCAGTAGACCCCCTGACAAGTAAGAGCATGAGAATGGCAGAAGTATACAGTTTGAATTTCCTGGCGTACCTTATCAACTTCCTGTGATTTACAGCTCATTGACGTTGTGAACCAGAGGCAGTTTTCTTGTTTAATAGTTCATCTGCTTTTTACCACGACCACAGCTTCTTAATATAAAGTACTGGAGACTTGTGAGAAGTTAACAGTATACCCCATTTCTCCAACCCTCAGAAGAAATTTGAAAACATTATGGTCTAATATACTGTTTCAAGACCTGGACTCAAGCTGCTTGTCGGTGCATAAGCTTGTTAGTGATAGACTGCTCTTGCTTTTTCATTTCCCTTGCATTTATTCTATTGCTCCGTTTTTACCTATTAATGGAGCAACAGACAGTGTAAATGTATTTCCTTGTATATCTTTAAACTTCAGTATTTCCTGCTGTCATAATGCTTTCCTTCTTTCCACTGTTTTTATACTGTTCTAGTTTTTCAAAAAATCTTCCTGTTTGCCATCTACCATCTGCTTCCAGGGTCTGGCTTTTCAGGTTTGATAAACATTTCTTAATAGCCTCTTCCTCCCCTTTCTTCCCTTTCTCGCCTAAGAAACCTCCTCTGAAATGCAGAGTGAAAGGCCTGTGTTCCCTTGACCAATTAGTGATGTGATAGTGCTAGTTAGTAGAAGTTTTGTGTGGAGTATCTGACTAGAGTTGTCATCCATGTAAGTATGTAGGAGCTTCTTTCAAACACAAAAGATTTCACATGCCCCAGTGACTTTTCAGAAAGAGAGGTCCAATACTTGGATTTCCTCTCTCCCACTATGCCACATACAAACCATGGTAAACGACCACAGTACTAGAAGGAAAATGTGACAGAAGTGCTGTAGCACAAGCTGTTTAGAGCCCACTTTATGCATGTGTGGAAGCATCTAAAATTAGTCTTGGATCTGAAATCTCTTATCTAAACAAAAACGGGAGGGTCCAGGACAGAGCTGAAAACTTATCTCTGAATTGTCTTTTTATGGTGTTTATGCAGACCTCTTCTGGTATATTTTTCTTGGAGTAGGTATCCAGGAGTCAGTTTTGAGACTCTTATTTTCACTAATAATCAGTATTCAACTGTGTGCCTATTGAAGATGCTAAACATTCATATGTAGTTTTATAAGGTAATAATGCTTTGGGGTGCACAATGGGGCAAGATCCAACTGTAGAGTAACCTACCCTCACTGGCATCACACTATTTCCTGTATTTCAGCTGCTCTTCCCTATTATGGGGCACCTTTCTAGTGCTGATTTTCTGTCTCCCTTTTCAAACGCCTCTTTCCCCTTGACCAAGAGGTTGCATTCTGCATAGGTTCTTGCATTGTACTCCTCACTTTGGTTTCTGAGTGTCCTGCTTCTCCTCAGTGTGGACTGTCTGCTTCAAGCATTAGTTGCAAGCAGTAGCTGTAGCATCTCTAGTGTAGCAACAGAGTTGCTACCACAATTAGCATCTAATGTGAGTGGCACTTCCATTAATCCCTGACAGGACAATGCATTATGCTGTCTTGAAGAGGGCGAGGATAAAGCACCATCTGTCTGGGACTGGGCATCTACTGAACAACTGTAACAGCACACAATGCTCCTTGTTGTGGACACGTGTTAAAGGCACCTTTATCAGTTACAAAACACAGCCATTTTAATTGGCACAGAAAGGGAAACAGCACTGCTAGAAAATCCGAAACTTCAGAAGAAAAAAACCAAATCTCTTAAGAATTTTAGAAGGTTTATGTCTTTGTTCTTGGTACAGGTAGTTAGGAAATGCATAACTAAAGAGTGAAATCCATTAAAAACAAAACAAAACAAAACAAACCACAAAAAGAGCAGACAAAATCCCTAACCCCCAAATTCCCTAACTGACTGACAAAATGGAACAAGCTAAGTAAATACCAAAGCATAGTAGTTTAGGCAGGGAATTAGGGTGATGGCTGCAAAGAATGAAATGGGAGGGCTGCCTGTTCAGTCAGGTGGGCCCTGGTGCAGTTACGTGCCCTGCAGCCTTGGAGGACAACGGTCTTCCTTTGGGTGTTGGGACTAGCTGAGAGTCAACAATGGGAAAGTGGCAGGGCCACAGAACACCTGGTGGATGTCATGAGGGAGGGGACAGGCAGCTCCCCTGTTAGTGAATGGTACCACCTGCTGTATTTTCCCTCTATAAAAATCCCGGTCTTATGCTCAGGAAGCCTGAAGCTGTTGGAGGTTATTGAAAGAAACCATATCCATTGTTTCTAGATCAGGTATGGTACTGTGATGGGAATGCAGACTTCTAATGCATTGCCTGGCCAGTGCACACTCATTCCATGATTACTGCTGGGTGAATGGTTGAGGTTTACCAAACTGTTCTTCATCCAGCACCTTTCAGTACTGCACTGTACACTGTATGTATACTAGATGATGCCCTGCCCACTCTTCTTCACAGCTGGCCTGCAGAAATCTGTTGGCAAATTTTCCAATGCTAATGCATTGAATAATATTCTTATATTTTACATTACCTTTGGTCTAGCTTCATCTGGCTTATTTTTACCATTCTTTGGTTACCCTGTGTAACTGAGTTGGCTGTTCCTCATCATCGCCTGAGCAACTGAGGGAAATGCTCTTAAAAGGAGTACAATGAGTTCCATTTCCATTTCAGTCTTCTGAAAAAAACAAACAAACAAACAAAACAAAACAGCAAACTCCTGAGTGGTGTGTGGACATTGGCATGTTAGTTACCTAATGGCAACTGGGAGCTGATGCATCTCAATACTTGTTTGCCTAACTTCAAATAGAGGAACCTTGCTTTCGACGGAACTACTCAAAGTTTTAAGTGGCTGTACTAATGCATCTCAAGTAGCAGTCAACCCTAGCAGTGCTTAGTACTTATGCATCTGAGTTGCATTCTGATCTGGAGACAGGAGGTTCCAAATATTTATGTCCCTGGTCTCTTGCTCTTCTTGTTTCTCTATAAACCTATGAAACTGGGTTTTTTGCCTTGTTTGCTTCTAGCCAACGTGCTTTTTTGCTGCATCAGCATAACTTCTAGCAAGCTTTGCTGTGATTAAACTCGGTTGTTGTTCGTTTTCTTTTTTTCCTGCAATAGATTCCAAATTCATGAGGGAATAGGGGACAACTGGGAAATTAAGACAAGAAGCAAATATATTCAAAAGGGAAATTTTGGAGACAGTTTTTTATTACAGCGTCATAGTGTGACACAAAGGGTGAAGATGAAGGATGATATTTCTGCTTAGAACCATGAATGGTGGCACTCAAAGATCTTTCAGATTCTGGCAGATGGTTGTTCCATGATTACACTTAGAGTCATCCAGTCTGGATACCCTGTCCTTAGGAGGGGTTTGTGCAGAGCCAGGAGTGCATTAGAAGTGAAGTGGGTTTAAATGGTGACCTTCAAATTAGCCTCTATTAGAAGAGTTCTCCACAGGGATTGCTTGGCCCAGGTTCAAATTGGAGGCTTGGGGCAGGAGGTGTAATTCTGTCTCTAGATATCCCTCTGGATGGAGACAGCTGCTGTATGAATTATAAGGAAGGGAGTGATCAAGTGTGTGCATGGGAGGAAGTGGCAGCTCCATCCCGTACAGCAAAATGCTTTGCTATGCAGTATCTGCTCCTGCCTTGGAGGCACAACATGCTGTGCATTATGGTATTTGCTCCAGTGCTGTCTGCTCCATTAAAGAGAAGAGGTCTGAACGCATGCAGGAAGGAAGATGGCTGTAGGAGCCCCAGAAAAGAGCACAAGAGCTGAGAACGCTTCCTGGGACCTCCAATACATGGGATTTCCTGTTGTCCCTGCCGGCCTGTGGGAACACGGACTTCACTCTCTCAGCCTCCTTTCTTCTTTCTGGAGTCACTGCCCACTAGTCTTGCTAGTCATAGTCTGCAAAGGGACGTTCTCCTCAAGAGCTTTTTAAGCATCCTGCCATCCTGAATAAAAGGACAAGCACGGAACTACAGATAAACCCAAACATCTCAGTGATGGTAGAATTAAAAAAAAAAAAAAAAAAAAAGGCACCTCTGTTTTGTACACCAGATTCCTTCAAAAGACAGAGTGATGGTTTCATGCAGCTCCAGCTGAGAAGCTATGTTCTTCAGGGTGATGCTGCAGCCGTTTACCTAGCAACAAATTGAGATGTCTTGGAATGCTTTCTCTGAACAAATCAAAGACAGTACAGTGGGGGGGCTCCTGACTGCAGGTATTTATTTTGATTAATTAGCCACTTTGGGAAGAAAACCCTCCTGGATAGTGTTTTGAAAGTATGTCTGTGGCCAGCTGAGCCAACAGTTGCTTGGGGATCTGCTCTGAGTTTTTCCATTTACTACTCAGCTCAGCAGAGGCTGGTAATGATACAGAGCCGTGGTACCCGTAGGTAGAGAAAGCATTCTGTCAAAGCACTTCTCTAGGGCTGAGGGAGGTCCTCTCTGCCCAAAACCTTTAAAAGGTGCCTACACCCCACCTCTCATCACATCTAAGCAGGCTGAGGGGTCAGTAGGCAGCTGGGAGGAAGAGGTCTGGCAGATGTGGGCATCTGAATGAATAGCAGAGGAAAAATGGGAAACGTTTCTTTCCAGAGGGCCCCTACCATTATCCCTCTCCCCTCAGGAGGAAGCAGGAGTAAGGAATGTGTTGTCTGAATCAGGGCACCTCTTTTCAAGCAGAAGCCCTGGGTAACCTTGCAACCTACTTTGGTCCTGGTTTTTGTTTCTGATGGAGGCTGCTCACGGTCAGATAAGAGTGGCAACTTGTTAAACTAAAACAAGAAAACAATTTGCTCCACCCACCAAAGACTCTGGCCAGCAAATAAATGCTTGAACTGACTTTCAGAGTATTTACTCCTACTGTGAAGCCCTAGCTTGTTGAAGAAGAATTACTTAGATATTGCCAGGCAAAGTCACTGCAGCCAGCCTTGCAGTGGCAAAAGACTGAAGGGACTGGGGTAGGAGTGCCTGTGATAGCAATGGTCCACCAAATCAGGGAAGGGGAAGGAACAGTGCAGCCCACAATGTTCCTTTTTTTGCTGCCCTTTTTATTTTTAAATAAAAAATAAATCGTTTTATTTTACCTAGAATTCTCTTCCTGCCAAAGTAATGCCACTCTATTGATAAAGTGGCTGCATTAGTCAGCCAAAGTCTTCCCTGCCTTGTGTTCTTGCTTGATCAGAGACATTTTCCTCCACCACATCACTCCTGAAAATGACATTAATTGTTCCTGTCTTGGCTTAAAAATAAAAATGGTGGAAGGGAAAAGGAAAGGAAAAAAGTGATGATGTTTGCCAGATGGTACTTTAGTTTATCTGCAACTGTTCTTGGTTTTTGGACCACTTAAAAAGAAAGTCCTTTTTCTTTCTGGACATCCCATCCTTTTGTAAATCTGAGCTAAACGGTCTTGCAGGAAAAGTTCAGCATTAGGGTCTGAATACTTCCACTCCTAACTATCAACTTCAGTCTCAGCTCAGCACCAGTGCCACAAAAACAATTCAGGGTGGACTCTAATTGGCATCAAAGTACCTTTAAACTAGTCTGACAGTGCAAATGGGGCCTTAAAGGCAGCTTGAGTGTAATTTACATCTCCTTGAAAGCCTCTTTATCCTTCCAGAGTTGTATGAAGGGACTTCTGTGTAAGTGAGAATTTAGCCTTTCTTTCCCTCCAGCAAGCCTGTATGGTTATTTTTACTTTTTTTTTTTTTTTCCCCTCTCTAAACAGTGGTTTGATGCTGTGTGTTGTTTGAATATAAAATTCTTAAAATGAAAGGGTTTGTAATGCATATTTATAACCATCTGAGTAACAGATTATTTTTTGCACGTTAAAATTTTTGTCTTATTCCCAAGTTAGGCAAACAGATGCAGTCAAAACTGTGTCAGTTCTCTCCTTTGAATCCGCACAGGATGCGGTGCTTTTGTAACTAAAGGACAACCCACAAATATTTAGATGGGTTTTCTACCTCTTTGTGCAATCCTAGAAATAGATGTTATTGTGGTATGACTTATTCAGAGGGCCAGCACGCTTCAAAAGTGTCTCTCAAACCACAGGAGAATGTGTGCTTATGCACATGTTTTCCTGTACAGATGGATTAGCTCGAGATGCTGTGTGAAGGCCTCCATAATATTCCCCTTGCTGAATAGTCATCAGACTGACTGTGTCTGGCTGCTGTTCAGCTGACGTGCTTTTGAGCTTTTGGTTGCAGCAGGTTGCCGCACTGTTGGTTTTATTGGTCTCTTGGGAGCATTTTGAGCTCTCAGGCTCTTTATTTGGTTTTCTTCCATGGAAGTAGTGCCTCACAGCACTGCTGTTGTGAGCTACCTAGGCTGGTGCCGTTGCTCTCAGATTCCCTAAGAAGCCTAAGCTTTTCCCAAAGCTGAAATCCTGTGGGGAAATCTTGTTTACCACCTGTTTCTTTAGGATAGTGGGTAGTGGCAGCAAACAAATACATTTTGGAAAGATTTTAAGAATCAATGACTCTTTGCTTTAGCCAGCACAAGAGATACTATGCTCTAGGCAGAAAGCCTCTAAACTGCATGTATTTTTGCTGTTGTATTTGCATCATGGTTTGTATACAGCCTTTGGACTGAGGCAGAACTTCTCTAGCAAGTCCAGGAACCTTTCCCCACTCCTATGCTAGACAGCTCCTTCAGATGTAGACTGCCAGCATCTTTCTTCTCTTGGCTGACATTAGATTAGAAAGAGATGTTGCTGACACATAGGGCTAGAGTTTCTAAAATGGCTAGTGAAAGACTATTTTTCTTTTTAAGCTGTAATTGTTGTTTATAAGTTGATATCTCTTCAGGCTTACAGGCAATCAAGTTCCCCATCAAAATGTCCCTTGTTTTTAGTTATAATGCAGCCTCTTTCTTGAACATTGAAATGTGAAACTTGTTCTCCCAGTCTGTTAGCCATCTTTTTGCTGAAGATGTTCCATTTTGATTGCTCAGCACCAAAGTTTAAAAATTGTACAAAAATACTCTTCTGTTTGGTGCAAGAATTTTTTTCTTTTACTATACGTCAGCTTTAGTTTAATGTCGAGGTAAAAAACAACATAAAAAGACAACAAGATGGAGGTTAACACCTGACAGACGTATCCAAGAGTCTTACTATCAAACAGCACTACTAAGCTTTACGTTCAGACAGATTCCCCAGCAGTACATGGGCTGTTTTTACAGGGTATTCTCATGAAAACGGACATTTTTTTGCCTGAACACAGCTTTTCCTGTGCACAGCTATAAGGAAAAATTCAATCCTGATGGCTATGATAGGACCAAATGTTTGTGTCCTTATCATGGCCCAAGTAGTACGTTGTTGTAATAACAGGTTCCAAAGGGTGTGCATGTCCCTTATAGGGGCTTGGTGCAGCTTTTTTGTCCCAGCTAGTTAGCCTATATTCAGGGACCTTTGCCCCATTCTATTGGGAGGAAAATTTGGTTGTAAGAGTCAGACAACTGTTTGATGTAAAGTCCTTTTTCAGTGAACACAGAAGATGTGATTTTCTTGTGCAGAAGAAGTTCAAGAAAGTCTTCATAGCGGATGTTTTGCTTTTGCTGCTTTTATTTTTGCTAGCCTTTTGCCTCTCTTACACCCACACAAAGATTTAACCATTTGTTTCTGGGGTTTTTGCCAGCATCCAGGAGATCCCTCAACCCACAAGGCTTAACTTCCGTTTACTTTTTTTCATGGTCTTTGGTAGTTGCTTCCAGTACTTGCAGGTGCATAAAAAACATGAAGAAACATTTAATTGCTCCTTCCACTCAGCTTAGCTTCAAAGCAAAACGTTTAATCACCATAAGCTTTGGTGAGACTAGAGATTGTCTGTAGATCAAAGACCTGCAAGCTCACAGTCATTCTAACAAAGTGTTATTAATTTTGTAATTTAATTTCTCAGTTTTGTAGACAGTTTGGCATACATATTTTAAAGTTTTTTTTTTTCCCTGTAACTTTAACAGCAAGTTAAATATTGGGAAGAGGTAAAGCATTTGTAAAAGCTCAAATGCAGAGGTTTGCAACCTTTCTTCACCATGGATCCCTAAAACTTTTCTATGGGACTGGCAGACCCTTCAGAAATGTTGAGTGTATGCGCTGCTCTGTTTCTTAGATGCTTGTTTTTCATAGTCATCTCGGGGGGGAATTAGTCCACAAACCAATTCCCCGTGGTGCCCTCCACCCCTTTCATCTGCAGGCCAAGGTTGAAGATCATGGCTAGAGTAGAAAAAAGTCAGTTCTGTATATTTCTGAGTAAGTTATTTTACTGTCAGTTTTTCATATTACATTTGATCTTTACTAGATTGTACAAAGCTATTACAAGCAAATTGTTGTTTACAGAGAAAAGCATGTATTTCTGAATGATAATCTATATGGACTTCACACTCACTTGACAGTGTAGCTTTTTGAGTGATTGAAATAGAAGTTATTATTGATTTTTATAAAACTAGTGGGAAATTAAGAACGAGGGGTTTTTTTCTTATCATTTCTGTAATGCTGATCCTTAAGAGCTCAGAAGACTCCAGCTGTGTAAAAGCCCTCTTCTAGTCAGGGTCAGCTTTTAACTTCTCAACGTGTAAAACAGTAATTACTTTAAATGTCTGACTCTATGAATTTCACAAAGTCCACAACAGCAATAAAGAGCTGGAAATATTCTGGAAGCTAATGATAGGCCAAGTTAAATTTAATAACTCTCAAGAAATTTCGTGATGTCACCTTCTGCTGCAGTTTCTTCTTCATTAGCAGCTCAGCAAGGTTTGAGTGAGGCAGTATTTCATGAGGTGTTCCTTAAGAGTTCCCCTGAGCAAATCTAGCAGGAGATGGTGGTGGACACTGAGGCTCAAATTCTGGGGGCCCCACACCAAAGCTCTAATGTCCCATATTTTTTATTAGCTGCCACTAACCAGTAAGAAACATCCAGCACTGAAATGCAGATTGCATATCAATTCCAAGTGCTGAATCAGTGCGTTAGCTGTGTCTTAGGGCTGGACAGTCGCAGGCACTGTCTGATAAATGAGATTTCTACAAGGTCCTGATCATTTCAGATCATCAGCTGTCTTACTGTGTCTTTTGAAAGAGCTAAAGATTTTATGAGCCCTAATTCTGTTGGAGTTATGGTAGTTGAGTTCTGCCATAATTTCCCTTGTGCTTAAACGTTGTCAGATCAGATTCATTGTTAGCCTGGTATTTTTTAACCCATGGTAAGATGTATTATTGCAAATAATACTTTGCTCTCATGCTTCATTCCATTCATAGATCTTAAACTGGCTGCATTTTGATCACAGATGTGACAACTCCTTGGTGTGGTACTTATACTTCAAAACATAGTTTTAAATATTTCTGCTCCCTCCAGTGACAGTTCTTAGACCCTCACTAAAGAATTGCCTGGAGATGGTGAAAGCTTCAAAATAGCCACACATTTTTATCAGCATTCTCTGTGGCTTAGTTTGTATAGCAATAGTGGGTGCAAATATGGTGTGGAAAGGGTCAGATCAGGTGTGCAATCTGACCGGTAAAATCTGGAAGATGTTTATGGTTTATGAATAACTTTTGCTCACTTAAAAAGACACGTTACTCCTGTACCACTGGTAGTGGCAGACTGGAGAACTGTACTGTTCTTTGGGATTCTTTCCAGTGAAAGCCAACTCCTTTCACTGACTCACTAATGATTATTTAACTAACTTACTAAATATCCTCCATGTCAACCTACTTCAAAGAAAGAACCTTGTGATCCTGAGATCACAAACCTACATTAAAAAAAAAAAACAACCTTCTAAACCTATAAGGGTTTATAAGAATTTTTTTCGCCATGTTCTTTCTGAAAGTGTTTTAGCAGCAAAATTCTGGTATGGTGGTAGCCTGGTGCTGAGCCCTGCTTATGCCCTTGGTGTTAAGCTGATCAGCAGCTTTGGGATCAAGAGGGAATTTTCCTGCAGGGCAGATGGGAAAGGGTTGTTGTTGGTTGAGGTTTTCCTTACTCATGATGCTTCTGAGAATTTTCCTTGCTTTGGAAGTGAGTGAGATGGCGTCAATGTTTTCCGACCCTCTCCTGCTGTTTTCTTTTGACGTGGTGCACTTGTGGGTCTCTTTGTTAGCCCTCACGTTTATGAGGCGTTCTCATGCTGCACCTGTGTGTTATACAAAGAGCTCCCAAAATTTCTGAGAGCATGAGCATTGCCTGGTCCCAGGAGTATCATACCTTGGAAGCCCTTAAAAGGAGCCCCCCCCCCCCCCCCATTTTGCCCTAGTTCGGTTGTCCTTATTGCAGGTGATCAGACATGTCTCCTGGTATCATGCCATTCTGAAGGATCCCCTCTCTGTCTTCGTTTGGCTCCTAATTTAGGTACTGCAAGTTGGAGGTCATTTTCCCTAGAACTTCTGTAGTCTGTAGAGGGAGATGCGCAACGGGAACTATTGCAGGGATGCCGGGTTGTTTTCTGTGGAGGGTTATTTTCTCTTCTGACCATCCAGGCAGCTCTGTGAGACCTCCTAGGCATCTTGCAGCCTCTGACATTACTGAGTACAAATACCTCACTCCTTCGTTATCTGTTTCCCGGTGTTTAATGACTGATTTTGCAGTGCTGTGTTAATGCTGCTGACTTCATATGCAGAACCAGAAAGCAATTGTGATTCAGTAGGTTAATTTTAGGCTGGGAAACAAAAATGTTTATTGTAACTCAGTGACATTAATATATATTTTTAGAATATGAAATAAAAATAGGTGTTTCCAATAGAAACAGTGGTCACTAATATAGAAAATAACGAGTGACACATGTCACAGGAAAAGTATTGGTTTTGGCATGTGTGGATGCACTAGTAGGTGTTTTTCCCATGTCTCAAGCTGCATGAGCTTGCAGCATTACCAGAATTCAATTAGCAGCCATTTTAACGTGGCTTTTTTCTGTTACTGCATTATCCACTTGCAGCTGTTCTATATTTAATTTATAAGTCAAGTGTGGGGGGGGGCTGTTTGGTTTGGGGTTTTTTTGTTTGTTTGTTTTAAATGAAGTTTCTTCTGTAAGTTGGTCCACAGGGGTGCTTAGAACCTCATCTCAAAATTCACCCAGTGGAAACTAAAAGTTGCTAGTCTTTAGCAGCTCTTACATACATAATCTGCATTTCTGGCTGTCCATAACCTAGCAGGTAATTGTTTCTGTCAAGATCCATCACCCTGGGCAGCGACTGATGCATTTACTGGCAGTTTAAGCAGGGAGGTCAGTGACAGAGCACGGATGGAGCAGGGGCTGGTAGAGAGGGTTGAGCTTTGCTGAGGAGGCATCCTGGGGAGCCTACCACTGCAGCAGACTGAGTGCTTCCTTGTTATACGGACAGAGCACTTCAGTCTCCAGTCTTGTCAAGTTGTCACCTTTCATCAGCAATAAATCTGCTTGCTAAATAAATGAAAAAGGTAATAAAACATTTTTATTAGTCATGACAAATGCTTGTCTTAGGAGAAGTTGAGAAAAAAATGACTTGATTAAAATATTTGTTAAATCAAGTAATTTTTGAGGCATCTTTAAGACCTGAAGGTATTTTATGATATGATAAAACAATTGCATAATTCATGTTATATATTACACCAGTGGTGCAGTGTTGCTCAGAAGAAATAAAACCATTCTCACTTTAATGTTTTTAATTTTAAGCTAGCCTGGCATTGCATGTTAACAGCATTTTTGTCCAATTTCTCAGTCTGCTCTCTCTTGTCAATGCCATCTGCTTGCTTGTTTTACCACCTCTTTAACAAACAGGTGATTTTTGCCATCTTCACCCTCCTCCTCAATATGCCCAGCAGTCCCATTTGGCTTTATGGGGTTAGTGTGCTAAGCAATATTCATATGTTTATGTAAATGTGTTCCCTATTCTAAAGAACCTTTCTCCATTTCTAGTTCAATAGCTTCTAAGTCTTCCAGCATCCTGGCTTACAGCACTGAATTATTTTACTGTAGTCTAATCTGCTTGTTATGCCAGCTGGTTTTGTTGATCTGTAACGTATTCATTTATGCAATAGGTTCTACTCTAGCAAAGCACTTAAAATTAAGTGTGCAGGTAGACTTGGTGGAAAGAATGTGATTAGCTCAAAGCTAAGCACCTGCCTAAATCCTTTGCTGGATTGGAGGTTTAGGAAGGAGAGGAAAAGATAGGTCTAATTATGTTGACTGTGGTCTAGAGCTGCTTTATCCTAATAGCCTTATCACCAGACCGACCCCTGGTTACGGGTACTCAACATAGAAGATTTCTCATGGCTTGCCAGGCTTTTCTTTTCACTTCATAGTTTTCTAGATCTCTCTCCTGGCTTTTCTGAACTATAATCTTAAGCATGGTTTGCATAAGAAAATGTATCTCTGCCTCTTAGGAAGTAACTTCAGGGAAGCCATGTCTTCAAATACTGGATGTAGAAGTCAATGAAAAGCTGGTGTCACCAGTTCATTTGATTTTCACGTGTGTGAGGAGAGCAAAATATTTATACAAGTCTAGACTGCAGTAGCCCACAGAATAAATGTAGCAGTGAGACCAGATCAGTGAAAAAGGAGGAAAAAGATAAAATTCATAACATAAGGGTTAAATTCTGCTCTGCTATTAGTTTGGGCTGTGCCAGTATTAGAACTATTGGAAAAAAAAGGATGTAAACCATTGAAAATGAAATCTGAAGAAAAGATGTACATGTATTTTTCCAGTTCTAGCTCTTACCTGCTGGTGTTTGTCTTTTTGCATTCTTCAAATCTGTGTGTCCTCACTCCCACAGATGCCAGGGGGATTTGCAGGACTTAGTTTAACTCATGGTCACTGTAAAACTGCCCTAAATCCCATGTCACAAGAACTGCTGCTACTGGTTTCCCAAGTCAGAACTTAGCTGGACTGGATTTTTGCTTTTCCCGCTGCTGCATGGCCAGGGTGTGAGGCATTGCTGAGACCAGAAAGCCACGCACAACCCCAGGTGCTTTCAAAGAAAGGGACTTCTGTTGCGTCGTCTTTGCACGCCCTTTCTCTTCTGCAGTGTTTAGCTTGGATGTGTTGCCATTTCTGAAGCCGTAACAAGCTCCTCGTGGAATTCACACGGTGCAGTTTACCGTGTGTTATTTTTCAGAGGCAAGGCTGTACTATGGGTTTTTTTTCGCCTTGTTCCTCCCTACATGAGCTTTTGGCATCTTTAGCAAGGATGGCACTTGAGCAAATGCTTGATTTGATTGCACTGTCTAGACTCGAAGATAGAAATGGGCTTAGGCACTCTTGAAAAAGTATGAACTGAGGCAGATGTTTAATGCTTTCTAAGATGCAAACCAAGTAAGTGCTTTCTCAGAAAGATTATTCATAATTGTTTTTTACTATATATATCATGATAGGGAGAAGGAGGAAAAAAGGAGGAAATAGCTGCATAGCAGTAGATTGGGCACAGCTTCTCGTGTTTGTGGTTACTTGCCACCATGGTGTTTTTAGCTGAATGCAGCCTATACATACGGCAATACAGAGTCCCAGGCTTTTGCCTTCCTTCTTTTTAACAGGCATGGGGCAGACAGTAGCGGGTAGTGAGCAGCTCCTGGCTCTGTGCACAGCTCTGTCCTGCCTTGCTGTGAGCCTTTGTTCACTTTGCCTCTCTTTGTCTCTTTTTCCTTCTGTGTCTGTTTAAATTACAAAGGCTAAAAAGGTGGGGACTGGCTCCTGTTCTGTGTTTGATGCTGCCTGCCAAACCCAGGGGACTTGCTGCCCACTGGCATGTCAAAATGTTTTTGCAATACAAATAATTATTAAGGAATTTCTATTTTGCCACCTAATCATCTGCAACTTGAGACTCTCGATGTTTTTGACGCTGACTGACCACTCCTCTATCAGTATGAATAAAGTCTGAGAGGTCTGAGGATGCTTTCAGGTTCTCTGTGTTTGACACTGACATCTTCAGTGACAGCTCAGGTGCCCAGTGACTTGGGCCCACCCTGTGGACACTGTTGAAAGGTCCCTGAGGTGTCTCAAGGCAAAAATTCAGATAGAAGCATGCAGTTCCAGGGAAGCATTGGAAACGCTGGCTTGATGTCCCTACAGCTTTCGTGCAACATGGGCAGTCTTCCATCTGCCTGCCAGTGCAGGGTTTGCATTGGTTTTGATAGTATGTAGGAACACAAGTGGATTGAGGTATTGGTCTTGCACATACTGTGAGCTATGTTCTCATGTTCTCAGCTGTGAGGCTATATGCATAATGCTTTCTGCCTAACATTAGTTTTCTGTTTGTCCTTTGCAGCACTTTTACAGGCAGTTATAGCTGGTGATCTGTTGCAGGTAAGTACAGAGCACTGAGTGTCCACTTTTTCACAGTTTTTTGCACGTCTGATATACTGTAAATTTTATCACACCTCTGCTCAAAACATAAACAGACTGCTGTAGGGACTGCTGGCAAGTGCCATTTTACAGCCTTTCCAGGAAACCCTGAATATTAGGGGAACACATCAGTCAGGTGAGATGTGAAATTCAAGTGAATAGGATCTGGTGTTAGACAGCACCTTTCAGCCCAGGATTCATAGCACACTGCACAGAGCAATGTGTCAGTTACGAACAGGGAAATTACTATACTGGCAAATGCAACGCTGAACAGCAAAGTAGTTCTGACACAGCTTTACACAGTAAAGGATATTTTACAGCGGTGAGGTTGGTGGCCAAGCCCCTAGAGTTGCTAGAGACTTCTTAACTTCTACCTAGGCAACCACCAGACCAGGTAGAACAAACCTCAGCTTGTTATTTTATCGTCTGATGGATGTCTCAAAACATGTAGTGTCTCGGTATTGTTAATTATTGGGAGGAAAAGGCACCCATGCAAAAATGTTTTGTGCCCAAAGTCTGAAGTTCCATGTCTGACAGTTATTCAGGCTGTGTTTTTCAGTAGCCAAGTCAGGGTTTGAAAACATGCCCTCGAATTTGGATGAGGACTGTGATTAATGATTGCAATTTTATCTGCGAGAAGCCAGCTTGGAGCCATTTGTAAAATTGACAGTACTGTTAGGCCAACTCTTCGCCTGCAGGTGCCCCTTCTATCCCTCTGCCCCGCGCTTGCGGCTGCAGCATCTAGGGAGCAGCCCTTCAACCAGCAGTCATAAAAATATTGTCCCCTTTCCGCTTCTTGAAAACTTTTTGCCTGAGTTTGCTTTGACAGGGAAACTTCTTGCCCTTCTTCAGATGTACTGCATCATAAACGATGCCCCACTGTCGCAATCCTCTCCCTCTTTTCTGCAGTGATCTGCACTGCAAAACCTGCCAAGGTTTGCAGCATTTCTGAGACCTGGCTGGTTGGGGTTTCCTGCCCGTTCTTACCCCACATAGTGCTTCCCCCTCCGCCAGCCCCGGGTAGGGGGCAGAGAATGAGAAGGGAGATCTGGGACAGCTGAACCCCACCTCCCTGCAGATTTTCGAGTTGGGGTTTACTGGTTTAGTCAGAAAGTGTTTGTCTCCTGTGCTGAGGAAAAATTGGAATTTTCAGTAGAGAAGCCAGAATTTTCTATCAAATACATATATTTTAAAATATCCCACCAGTTTCACCAGAAGTGGTTTGCAAGCATTGCTAGCAAGCAATAAGTCATTGCTGGTAGACTAGCAATGTCTTATTGTTTAGGAAATACAAACTGCTCTTCTTAACCCATATAATTGTCAATACTTCTGGTTTCAGATATTTTTTTCATTGGGACCTAAAAGCTGGCTTTAAAGTAATATTTTATTTCATTTTATTCTATTTTTGTACTGGCCTCCTATGAAAATTAGCAAATAATTTGCCTGCATATTTGGTTTTCTGCCCCTCCCATCTTATCCTTGTGTGTGTTTTTGTTGGTTTTTTTTTTCCAGTTCATAGAATGCTGTAAAAAAGGGGCCAATTTGTTAATCCAAGGACCTGATCACTGCTCCTTGTTGCACCATGCTGCCAAGACTGGGCATGGCGAGATTGTGAAATACATCCTGGAGCATGGTGAGTTACAGTGGGCAAAGCCCCAGAGAGCTGTCAGCCAACTGTCAGTCAGGTAAAACCACACCATGTGGCTGGAAGTGCCCTCACTCATCTGTGGCCACCTGCAGCATGTGTGAGCAGGAGGCTAGGAATGTGGTGGCAATGGCAGTGATGGCTCCAGGTAAAGGGAAAGTGTAGAAACAAAAATAAAGATGGCTTTTGAGGAGGATGGGTGTTTTCACAGTTGCATCAGTTGGGGAGCTGTGAAGAAGCAGTGTGATGCTCTAGTTAGAACCTCTGGCACAGGAATCCTCTGAACTAATTTGTTTTTCAATTAGAGCATATGTTGTAGAAAGCATCTAATCTTCATTAAAACATTTACAGCGATGGAGAGCCCATCCAACCATTGGTATTATTTCAGTATTTAATAACAGGCTGTTTAGGAGTCCTTGCATTTATTTCTAGACTGGATTTGCCTAGCTTCTCTTCCAACCTTCCAGTATTATGTCTCTGTTAGATTCAAGACCACACGATAACAAAAATTTATGGTGTCCATTTTATATTTGTATTTATAGGCTGTGATCATGCCATTCCCCTTTTTTCCTTTCAACTCTTTATCTTTGTCAGTAACAGGATTGCAGGCATGCTTACACAGGCTATGCAGCAATTTGTGTGCGTACATACATTTGAGGCAGTCACATTTAGGAGTTTCTGCCTTTTGAACTACCGTAACCCTGTTCACTGCTTGCTGGAGAGTGGTACAGTAATACTGTCACTACTCTGCATGCAGAGCTGAAGTCCCAGTGATAAGCCTCCTGCACTGTAGGAAATGTTTTCTAGTCCTTTAAACATTCTTGTAACTCTTCTCTGATCTCTCTTCAAAATATCAATGGCTATTTTGACTTCTGGATGTCAAAATCAGCTATATTTCAGCAGCAGTATTAGCACTAAACATAGAGACTGCCTCTGGCAAGTGGAATAACTGTTAGCTAATGCTTGAAAGTTACTGCAGAAATTTTACAGAGAGAATTAAAAAGCACAAGTCATAGGAAAGGAAGAGGCAATAATCCATCTGTTAACATTTGTGTTAATTGGGGTGGGATTTAGCTCGAGCTTGACTCCTAAGTTTAGGTGTTTACATATAGGTGTCATGTAATCTATGGGTCTAAGTTCCTGTACTGTCAACAGAGATCCATGACTCAATACACTCGCTCCTGTATGACAGAGGTATAGAGGAGACCTAGTGGCAGATGGAAGTGAGGAGGGCATCTTTAATAGCAGTGGGCTTCTAGCATGACTAGCTCAAGGGAGACCCTAGTCAAAGTAGTCATTGCAGCCCAGCAAGCGATTCAGCTGACAGTTACCCGTGAGCTTCATTCATTTAGCTAAACATAACTATCTAATGTCATTTGCCTTTGGATACCCAGGACATCTTCATGGATCTACAAGATAACATACAAGGCCAGTAGGAGACCCGTACTGGACTGGCAGCTGGAGCCCAAGCAAGCATAGTTCCAAATGCATGCCAAGACCTGCCCGTAGGCATATTGAATGGCACAAAATATCTGTGTGTGGGCAACTAACTGTGCCCCAGATACCTGACTGAGGGGGTCTGAATGGCTACTTTACTCTTATGTATAGATACCTACAAATGGGTAGCTAAGTGTAGGTGGCCTTATATCCAAATATTGGCTAGTTTTCTCCCCAGTTGTAACAAGTCTTACCAGTGCTATTTAACTTCTCTGGATTATCTCATTAGTCACATTGAATATACTTGCCTCTGAATTCTGTAGACAGACATAATTTCACTTAATTTTCTTACTGCCCCGCTCTCTTCTCACAGTGCACATGACCTGTGCCAATTCACTGTCATGGCTGCCTCTCCATGATTTTTTTTTTTACCTTAACTTACTCACAGTCTGATCTAGTTACCATTCCTTTGGTGAAGGTTTAAAACGAGATCGTTTAATCTGGTAAGGATGTGAGCAGGGAATCCATGGGAATTTTTGAAGTGAATAGAGAAATGTGCAGGATTACGGACTGTTAGACAAAGACAAACCAGAAGGTTGAGCAAATGTCAGCTCAGTTCCTCTCTCCCTGCTTTATCCGCAAGGATGGCAGGAAGCTTTCGCAGCTTTCCAGACATATGTCCTCTGGGCTTCTGCAAATGCATTGTTTGTTTAACATTCTCTGGGGATCAGACAGTGCATGGGACAATGCTCTAATAGGAGCCTCCTCTCTTCTCCCACCAAACTCATTCCTACCCTGGGCACTTCTCAGTCACAAACGAGCTCTCTTGCTGAATCATCATCATCATAATGTCCTTGTTTTTCTGTTGCGTTCTCTGTCATCTGGCATCTTCTCAAAATGAATTAGTGTATAAGACCCAATCCAATGCTACTAATATCTGAGGCTTTCGCTGTATCTAGCTTCTCATTTCTGCTGATATCCACCCTTGATAAAAATGGGTCTTACTCCTGTTCTAGCAATTACCTCTGCCCAGCCATACTTCCTCTGTAGTTTGTCTGCTTCCCATACCTGGCTGGAGACAGTTAATAAGAGTTCCACTGCAAAATACCCTCCAGCATACAGCACAGACAACCTATTATTAATCACACAGGACAATCTTCTGAATATCTTTAAAAAGCAACAACAACAACAAAACAAGGCAAACCCCACCATACCAGGAATTTTAACTGCCTAGTGGGAAACTAGTGGGGTGAATCGAATGCAATACAGGAGTGGGGAATCCCCTCTTGCCCATAGCACTGTGATTATCAAGGAGAAAAAATGGTGTAGTGGTGCTGTGACTGTCCTTTGTGGAGATGGCTTTATGCTTTCTGCAAACAGGCAGGGGAAAATAATGCGAGAGGTTATTCTGTGATCTTGATCAGAATGATATCAGATGTTAAGGGGAGGAAAATAATCTTTCTTAAATTAGAAAAAGCAGAGATGAGTCTGTTGTGGTTTAACCCCAGCTCGCAACTAAGCACCACCCAGCCACTTGCTCGCTCCCCTCACAGTGGGATGGGGGAGAGAATCAAAAGAGTAAAAGTGAGAAAACTCATGGGCTGGGATAAAGACAGCTTAATAGGTAAAGCAAAAGCTGTGTGTGCAAGCAAAGCAAAATAAGGAATTCATTCACTACTTCCCATCAGCAGGCAGATGCTCAGCCATCTCCAGGAAAGCAGGGCTCCATCATGCATAATGGTTACTTGGGAAGACAAACACCATCACTCCGAACGTCCCCTCCTTCCTCCTTCTTCCCCCACCTTTACATGCTGAGCATGACGTCATATGGTATGGGATAGCCCTTTGGTCAGTTGGGGTCAGCTGTCCCAGCTGTGTCCCCTCCCAATTTGTTGTGCATCCCCAGCCTACTCGCTGGTGGGGTGGTGTGAGAAGCAGAAAAGGCCTTGACTCTGTGTAAGCACTGCTCAGCAATAACTAAAGCATCTCTGTGTTATCCACACTGTTTTCAGCACAAATCCAAAACATAGCCCCACACTAGCTACTATGGAAAAAATTAACTCTATCCCAGTCAAAACCAGCACAGAGTCACACAAGAAGACTGCTGTGCAGTATTGCCAGATCCTTAGGAGTGGACCAGCACAAGCCTGGAATAGCAGCTGAAGCACGAAGGTAGTAGGTGTCAGGATGACAGCCGCTTACTGCTTCAGGAACAGTTGTGTTGGCTGCTGTTCCTGCAAAACATTTTCTCTCTATCCCCTGTGCAGGAAGGGCAGATACACAGACCTATATGTTGTTCAAGGCTGCCTTCCTAAATCAGGGGTCTTTTGCTTGTAGTAAGAGGGTCACCTTTTAAGATCTGCTTGTAGCCGGGCTAAGGAACACTTAGCTTGAAACTAAGGGCCAAACTCAGTAGGTATCAGAACCACATCTGTTTATTGCTGCAGTCAGCGACTGTCTCACACCCTAATGCATACACATTAGAGAAGAGTTAACTGTTTACTTGCGTAACACAAACAGAATTAGGGAAGACTTAAGAAGCTCCATTAGAAAAAGGACTTCCTAAATCATCATTTGTATTTGGAATCAAACTTGGCTTGGAGTCTTTATCTGGCAGTTCGGAACTATTTATAATTTATAACCAGTATACAAGACATTCCGAGGTTTGCCTTCCCCTTGTCTTCTCCTCTTCTCTAGAGGCTCAAAAGACAAACAAGAATTCTATGGTTCATCTAGGGTATTTTAATTTTAAACAGAAGAAAGGAAAGATGTTTATAGTTGCCTTAGGAGTTTGTGGTAGGAACTTCTGATGGAACACTCAGTCAGTAGAGCAGCCCATCCTGAACATTTCTGTGACTTCAAACCTCAGTGTCCTTGCTCCGTTATTCAGCATCCTCCGGTAAAAAAGACGATGCTTTCGTTGCTCTTAGCACTGCAAAGTCAACAGTGAAAAGCTACCAATGAGTTTGGATTTGCATCCTGACCAGATTTAGGAGTTCCAAAGAAGGCTTTTGGAAAGCAAATTTTGCCATGACAGAGATGTATGTCAAGGACAAAGTTTGAGTAGCCATCAGAAGAGAGTGAGTTTGCCTGACATATGCTAGTATGTCTAGATTTGCAGAATATTTTATGGTAGTGGACATTTATGAGGGGCCTAAGCAGAAAACAGCTCAGTTTTCCTAGAAGGCAGAAAGGATAAAATAGTTTAGTTTAATTTGCAAGTTTACCAAATTTCAGGTCAACATTGTTGAGAGAAAATTACGATGGAAGGCATGCTTCTGTAACCTGACTACCCTCTATGGTACAGTGGAAATTCTGAGCTAAAAGACACTAGCAGTAAAATCCAGACACTGTTAATCTTCATATCGGGTAAAACTGAGGAGTGTGGAGTTGGGGGAAGGCTTGAAATAGTTCTCACTTTGCAGATTACTATTATTTTTAAAATATTTCCTCTTTGAAGGTAAGGAATCAAATCCAGTTTTGTCCCCCAGATAACAACCTCAATTAAGTTACTAGACAGAGAGGGTTTAGACGGATAAATACCCAGAAATGCTGATAATGTCTGACATTACTGCTTAACGGAGTACCCTTCTTCCCCAGTTCTGTGAAGGACTGACAGGACAAGGGACTGGCAGGGGTTAATATGTCTCCTGTGGGTATCTGTAACCACATCCATTGGAGAGGGCAGGGTGTGCTGTGGGCCTGGAGGTCTTTTGGACTGCGTGGTGCTGTATATTTTGGAAATGCCTCTGAAATATGGTCATTTAGTCTCTCTTTTATGTTGTAGTGAGCTCAGCTAAAGGGCAGCCGCTTTTGAGCATCTCCTTCCTTCCCTCCACCCATCCCCAGCTCAGGCTGCTTTGCCTCCTGAGAAAATGGAGAGGGGCTTTGGTGGAGTGAAAGGGGGCAGAAGGAGAGAAGGAAAAAAGTTAATAATTCTACACAGACAGTCTATTGGAGATGTTAAGGAAAGAAAGTGATCTCAGCTGGGCTTCCCCTCAGTGTGTCATGCTTTTCAGCTCCTTTCATGCGAACTTCTCTCCCCACTCCAGTCCTGCCATTCTTTAGCCCCCGAGTCACTCGCTCCCTTTCTCTCTCTTTTTTTTCCCTCCCTCCACCTCTCCACACATTTCTATCTTTTGTTTTTATTTCCCCCCCTGCTGTTTTCCTTGATAGAAATCTCACTCATGCATTTCCCTTCCGGATTTCTATTGGGTTATTTTGTCCTCTCTCTCTCTGCGCCTTGGTCCCCTTTTCTTTCTCTGCCTCTTGTCCCAGAGTAAAACAGCCGCCTTCCCGCTGGGTCAGGATGACAGTGCTGTTAGTTTTCCCAGTGCCAGCCCTTCCCACATCTGTGCAGCTTTTGTCCCGGGGCAGAGGGGGATTTGGAATGGTCGGTTGGCAGCGCCAGGGAGACTGATGTAAAAATGAGGTCCAAAAAAGAGGGGAAAGGGAATTAGGAGGAGGGCGTGAGATGGTTTAAGAGAAGCATAAGTGAAAATAAAATAAAGAAGTAAAGGGCACAGCTCAGGCTGTGTGTGAGTTGGGACATTCCAGCTTCAGAGACAGGCCAGAAAGAATGAAGCGAATGAATCCTGGTACCACGTTGTGCTGCTAATTGATTAACCCCAATGTCTGGCCCTTACGTATGACTGGGATGGAGTCGGGGCACTCCCATGAAATGCTTTATTTGGGACAGTATCCAGGAGAGCGCCCTTCGCACACAGGCAGGATGTACCTGGCACCTCCTCAGGTCTGTACGCGCAGGCTGCCCGCTCAGTCCTCAGCACTCAGCTCCTCTGTCCTAGCCTTACTGTTTCTTCCTGCTCCAGACCAGTTTTCCTTCACCCTTGGCTTCCCATCTCTCCAGACCCACTCTGCCCCAGCTTCTCCTCTCTCTCAGGTCTAACTTCTAACTTCTCTCCATCCTTCCTCCTAATGTTTTAACGCTTTTTTCCATTCTCCTCCACTTACCAGGGCAAGTACCTCTATGCCCAATGCAGCCAGCCCAGTCATTCTGTTCCACCTTTGCATCACAACCTTCCCTGTCCCATCCATGAACAGAAATAATAGTTTACTTGGCAGTGTCTTTTCTAACACACTGCAGGCCATTCCTGGTTAGCTATCACTGGGACGTGGTGTTGCAGCAAGCCATGGAGAATTGCCTCTATTTTTGAGAGAACATGACTTTCTTTTTTTCTGGGAGATGTAAGGGAGTCTTTCTGTTTATCTGTTGGATTATTATTTTTCTTTTTAGTTTCTCAGGCATTATTTTTCTTTCCTCTCAATGAGGGCCCTGCTTAGCCCCCTGTATCCTTCTTCGTGCTTATGGGAGCTCAGAGGTTATGAGTGATTCTTCTTTTTGATGGGGAGGACTGAACACATAACTGCCAAGTGAGGAGATGAGGATGTGGGGCGGTGGAGTCAGGGTGCTGTGCTTTAAAAATTGACAGTGGCTAATGAGTTTGGAGAACTGCCATGATAGGTATGCAATGCCCTGTGCACTGGGGACTAAGCATGATACTTTTTTGACCACTGCTTTCTCATGATGTGAAGATGAAATGAAGGAGCTACCTGCAGCTCCTGGAGCCAAGGCAGCTGGCTGCCCCAGTGATACTGCATGTGTATATTGTAAAAGGAGTGAGACAGAGGCAGGCTGCTCTGATCCATTTTGACACATACGCAGAGTGAAAGGAGTGTAGGGAGGTTGTGTGTAGGCCTTTGTAAGCAAGTAGTGTGAAATTCCTCAGTTTCAGGTGAGATTTGCTGTAAGCTCTTGAGGACTCTTGCATTTCAAAGTCAAAGTGTGCTGAAGAGAAATATTCATGCACAGGAAGGAAAATTCCTGTAACGTTTCACTGTTCCCCTTTCTAACTGCCCCATACCATCTGGCACTATGCTCCAGAGCAGTGGAGAGAAGAATAATAAGCCAGACTGCAAAGGGAAAAGTTTTTCTCGTTTCAAATGCTATCCAGATCCTAGCCTTTCCATATCACTGTAATTCAGTGATGGAATTTGCTGCTACAAACATCTGCCTGTAGTGAATATTTGAGGACAAAAGAACATTAGCATAAATGCATTATTTTGTCTCGCTTAACAAAAATCTTTTCTATGTTTCTTAGTCTTACTTTCCTGATCATTGCTAACCAGTAGAGCACAGGATTTGCATATCAATATAAAGACTACTGGGAATATTCCACCCTGATCTAC
The DNA here is from genome assembly GCF_047370975.1 of Nipponia nippon. Taxonomy (NCBI): domain Eukaryota; kingdom Metazoa; phylum Chordata; class Aves; order Pelecaniformes; family Threskiornithidae; genus Nipponia; species Nipponia nippon. The sequence goes on from NW_028262347.1 coordinate 65,124,286, forward strand.
ATTCTGTGTAACACTATTAAATGGAGTAGCACAGGGATGTCATTCAGGGCAGAATTTGGCTAATTTCAACTTCCTAATGACATTTTCCTTCTAGTACTAACAATAGATTTTAACTTGCAATATATCAGGGTTTCCAGTGTATCAGCATTTTCAATGCACTGTACTTACGCGAACCACTTAATTGAGCAAGGTGAAGAGTGAGAAAATAAACCCCATGAATATTCATTCCCAGGATAATTTAGAGGCTGCTACTCCCTGGTGCTGACACTTCAGCAGTGACTCTGCATTCAGAATTTTGCTAGTGCAAGGGCTTGCACGAGCAAATATTACCTTGAAGGTTGGCATATTTGTGCAAATTGAGCTTTCAGTTGGCTTCTTGTACATATTTGCACTGGGAATCTTCTCCTGGTAGTTGTACTCTTCTAGTCACGCAGACAAATGCTATACAACATACCTGACTGTCTTTTGCAGGTCCATCTGAATTACTGGACATGACAGACAGTGAAACGTAAGTACACCTGACCCTGCCCTTCACGTTATGTGCATTAACCTAGGTTAACCAGACCCTTGTTTTTCAAGTGAAAACTTTCAAATAAAAAAGCTTGTAAAATGGTACATCTCTTAAAAAAACAAACAAGCAGACAAAAGTCCCCCCAAACGCAAACAACCACCTCATATGTGGTTTTCTGGCCTAAAACAAATGTTTCTTGAACTCCAAAAAGGAATTCCTCTCTATTGCTTCCTATGCCTCCTTAATCTTTCTAGAGGAATACAAGTCCTGCATTGTGCTTTGATGTTTCCAGAATCCAGTTACTAAGGAAGCAACCTGAAGGGTAAATTCCAGAAATCAGGAAATTACTTTTTTGCTCTACACCTTCTCTTCAGTCCCTTCTTGACTCATCCAGAGTGCTCTGCCTTAGCTGTCCCAAGTGGCCACAACCTGTGCAGTCAAAGATTTATCTTGAGTAGCTAGAACCTCGATCATCTCTGTTATTATGAAAAAAGACGACTTTACTTTCCAATTCCCAACTGCTCTACATCTTGTTGCATAATCGAATAGTCACAAATAGCATATAGGGGAAGCATGAATAATCCTGGGAAGTATATGGAATATATGGGAAGCAAAAGTAACCTTTCTCATAGGGGTTAAACCTACCATTCCTCATCCCACAGTGCCGCCCTCTGCTGAGAATGCCAGAAAGGCTCTATGCAAGGTTCATGTGTGCAGTCCAGGGGTGATGGAGTATGGATAGATTGCCTGTTTCTCTTCATGCAGTAGCATAGCACAGCCACTGAAATAAAGTGCAAGTGAACATGGCTATGAGGACTTCCCTTTACAAAGGTCCCTTTACAAAGGTCCATCTACCGCTAACTCTTGAAAATGGGAGGTTTGAGCTGTAACTGGCAGCATGAATTTGTCTTTTGCTCCTCAGGGGGAAATCAGATAGTATCCCATTCTGAATCTAGTTCTCATGCAGCAGAGGCAGATTCATTACAAGGTTCCCTATTAATATTTCAACTTGCCTGGTCATGGACTGAGGCTGAAATTCCTTTATGCATTCTCACTTTCTGGGTAGCTAGGTGCAAGCTTTGCACTACTATGCGTATTTCTTGTCATTTGTTATTTTGGAGGTTATGTAACGGCCCTACTTGTTGGACACTAGCATTAAGGACACCTTTTCAACCCAGTCAAAGCATACTTTCCTCCTCCTCCTAGGCAAATCTAGATAGATTTCTTTAACCTCGGTATTACAGTTGATGTCAGAATCCTGTTACATGTAGCCCCAGTCTGAGTGAGGAGCTTTGCAATAAATCTCCCACTACACAGCCTTCTCTTTTGAAAAGCATGTGTTCAAGCTTCCCCAGTAGCTCACCAGTCCAGTGGTGGAAAACAAAACCACAACTCTTGCTCTCATACATCCAAGAGAGCAGGGTATCAGAACCAGGGCAGCAAGTGCACCAGTCGTGGCTTTGATGGGCAGGATTTTTCTACGACGCATCCAAGACTGAGGTTGAGGAAAGAAATTGCAAGAAGAAACAAACGCTATTGCTGTTTTGCCTGCTATGAAATAAGAAGGTGGCTAGTTTGCCTTTGCAGCAGTTAGCAGAACTGGTGGTTGGATGGAAATGTGACATTCAGTCCTTTGAATGCATAACACCTGTGCACATTTCTTTCCCACCCCTCAGAAGTTCTTTGTCTGCTATTTGTGCATTGCAGGCTTTCCTACTTAGTCAAAGGATGTAGATGCTAAGGGAGAGAGTGCACAAGTCTGCCTCTGCCAGCAAGAGGGAACCTTGCAGAAATACAGCATCCTTCTCTGTCTGTCCTACGCACCTCATACTTCGTAATTGCACATTGGTGTGATGTGTCTCACTGCTGGTTTTTGTACTTTGGTCTAGGGGTGAGACAGCATTACATAAGGCAGCCTGCCAGCGCCATCGTGCCGTCTGCCAGCTCCTGGTGGATGCGGGAGCCTCTCTGAGAAAGACGGACTCCAAGGTAACCCAGCCCCGTCAACCAGTTATAAAATACTGCAGCCAAGCGAGACTGATCAGCATCCGTCCCTGCTGTGTGCATGATTGAGGCTTCCTTCTGTGTGCCAAGAGCAGTTCTTTTATAAACAAGCTATTTTTATTTAGAAAACTGTATTGATTTAAACAAGTACAAGAGACTTCAGTTCAGTCCCCAACATGGGTCATCTTCACCATAGTAAGAGCCTGGCCTCAAACTATTCAGTGCATTGGGTATGAATGAGGCATCTCCATGGCACTGCAGCATCCTCCTCCTGTGTGGTCAAAAGAGAGGCCTGTGGGCAAGGACCACCTGGAGGGGCCTTGGTTTGTGATTGCATAGCGTCTGTGAGGCTTGATTACTGTGGCTGACTTGCTTTGTGAGGATGGCTAACCATTTTCTTTTGCCGTTGCTTGCCCCTGTGCTCACTGATCTGACACGAACCACAACCCTCTCTCGGTGTATGCTTGGCTGAAAAAGAAGTCTGGACAAAATTAAACCCTAGGAATGTTTTGTCAATACAACAATCTGATCACATGGTAATGTGGTCCAGAAGCTGCCCCTCTGGCATTTCTGAACATAAGCATCCTGTGGTCAGCAGCTGAGAGGTAGTTGGATCTCTGGGTTCCAGAGTCAGAAGCACCTTGCTGCAGCAAGACAATTAAAAACAATTCCTACCATGTAATGCTGCATGGGGTAGCCTGTAAGGGGGAGAGAGATCATCTCTTTTTCAGATGAGAGTACTGTACATTGCAAAAGATAATTTCTGCAACAGCTGAAATCCAGACAAGTGGCTTCTGACTTGTTAATCTTCATCTGCTAAGAAATCCAAGGAGCAGGAGTGTTTTTGTGGAGATACATTAATGTGGTTCCAATATTTTTTCATAGTTCAGGATCAAGACTTGTGGTCTAATTTAACAGTACTCTTATGGTAGCTCATATGACAGAGTAGCAAATTGATGCACTGAAAAATGATTTTTTCTTGAGATAGAATGAGACACATGGAACTCATCTCAAATGTTGGGCATCTCTCTCTGCACATCCTTAGCAAAGTGTGTAGGCTGTGAAGTGCACTTTTTAAGTGTTAGCTACAGCACTGTGCATCAAATTCATTCCCATAGGGACTGTAGCCCTAGAATGACAAATCAGTTCTTTCCAGCATGTCAGCCCTTCTGTGTGAGGTATCAAATAGCATGTCCTTGCAGAACTGCATGATTTGTCCTAAACCACACAAGGACTTTGACAATCTGGAGAATCTCATGACTCTGATAGAAAGACTTGACTTAACACCAGCTTGTACAACAAATAAGTAAATTCTCCAAATTTGCTTCTACCCTTCCTATAGTAATTTTTCTGGGTCATGCTTTCATCTGTTCTTCTAAATTTCTTAGCACAAGACTTTCTCTTCATGTTTCTTTATTATAGGGTAAGACCCCTCGTGACAGGGCTCAGCAAGCTGGTGACCCAGATCTGGCCTCCTACCTGGAGAGTCGACAAAACTACCAAATGGTTTCCCATGAGGATCTGGAGACAGCAGTCTGATGTCTGAAAAACGTCAAAAAGGATCCTTGGAAATCTCAAGCCTGCACCTGAGGCACTCGGGCACGTGTGAGGAAGAAGCTGATGGAATCAACGTGTCTCTCACTCTCATGGAAAATACCTGAGGACATGCCACCAGTTTCTAAGGGCTACTGGGTCTTGCCACGGAACGGTTAGGTTCCATAAGTTAGCCCATGATGGATGAGGCGGGACACTCAAAGGTCTGTGGAATCCATGGGCCACGGAAATTTACCTTTATTGCTTCCAGCAAGTAGCATGAACTTCTCCCATGTTCATCTGTACAATTTATTTAAAAAAAAAAAAAAAAAAAAAAAAGAAAGAGAAAAGAGGGTGTGGGGGAACCAAACTGACTGGGACATTAAAACACCCAACCAGGCCCTCCTCCATCCCTACAGTTCCCTGCATTCCTTTTATTCTCCCATTCCCCTCACTTCTCATCAGTTAAATAGTACCTGTTATCTCTGTGTTAAGTCTTCACAAATGGTCAGGCAGTAGCAAAAAAATTGAGGAGCTCTGGATGCCCTTAGGAAAACCCAATGTTTTTACCAGCTGCATTCCATCCCTTGCCGTCCTCTCGGAAGCTGCGTCCTCAGTGCTCAGTCACCATCAAGTTTTCTCACTTTTGGAGAGGACTCTGCCAACTGCCTTGTTTCCCAGGTTGTGGGGCACAGTTAGACTTAAGGCAGTAACAAAACCTAACCTCCTCATTGTTGCTGGGTATATGGTTACGGTATCCTCATGAGACAGTCGTTTGTATGGGAAGGAGTTATATGGGATACACCATGTTATACGGCAGAGCAGAAAGTTACCAGTAAGGTTTCTCATGCCACCATTGTTCATATAATGACCTACTCGATTCTGCTCAGGTTTCAGGCCTGCCTAAAAGTTGATAGCTATTTTTTACTTTTGAAAAGATGGGTTTTACACTGGGGAGAGACCTTTGCAAGACGGAGGGGGTTCTGATGGACTGATGTATGGACCCAGTCCCCTTTGTGTTACGGCCAGAGGTAGGAAGGAGACCTAGAACATCAGTGGTCAGCCTAGGCTTGCTGCCATCACCAAATGAACAAGCACCACCCCAGTCACATTGGGAATAGGAAAACCTTCTTTGGCCAAACCTGTAACCTATCCGACTCCCCAAGGGAACAAAGTTTCAGAGAGGCTATCCTGCTGGAGAAGGACAAGCGGCAGCTCTTTGCCTCGTTACCCACTATAAGCTCGGAAACATAAAGTTGCTTAGCTGCTGTAAAGGCCAGCCACGTCTTCTGTACTCATTTGTTCTCTGTCTTACCTCAAAGATTATAACCACAAAAGAAGAGAAAGCAAACACACATACACACAGGCATACACAAAATGTTCACCTTCAGGTTTTCAATCACTACAGACGACTCAGCTGCCAGAAATAGCAAAGCTTCCACTTCCACTTTGTCTGACCAGTTCCCATGAAGATGCTCACAGCCCACTTTTGGCATAATTCTTGCAACAGATTTTTGAGTTTTGCTTTGTTGTTTGTTTTTGAAAGATCCACCAATGTTTGTTTTCACGCACCTTGCTAGGTGTAGGTCACTGGTAGATAGTGATCATCAGGATTACATGCAGCTTGGAAACCATGAAAATAACTCAGGTCATTATTGAGATAAGTTTTTCTTCCTTGATAGAAGTTGTGGAAAGGAAATGAATGCAATTCTTTCTCTTTTTCTTTTTTTTTTTTTATTTTTAAACAAGAGTGATTGTTGTGGCATAGAGGGAGGAGCTGAAAAATATATTTTTTATTTTTTCCTGTTTTCAAAAGTTCATTTGATATGTGCAAAATTTCTTTAGTATTTCTTCCTCTGGAAGGAAACTATATATATTTGTAATCTGTGGATCAATGGCAACATGAAATGTATTTTATTTTCTGTCTTTACCTTTCTTGTTTAAAAAATAAAATATGAAAGCCAAATTCCTTCCCTTGATAATCATCCAGGGGCTTGTGGCGAAGGTCAGTATGTGTATATATTAGAACAGAATTTGGCAACTGTTAAAGTAAAAAATCAGAGTATAATTTTGGTGTATGTGAAATTTCCACAAGGAAGATCCTCATGCTGTGGTTTCATGGTAGGTCTTGCATCATTTCCCAGCTGTGAGGAAAGACATTGCTGTAATATTTCTATATATTTGATGAAAAATAAGAATTATATTAGCATCAGTTTTATCTTTTTGCTTTGTTTTACTGAAGTGAGAAACTGAGGAAGCTTCAATGACACCAGGTGCTGGGTTCTGTCCTGTGCTGAGGCCAGACCGGTGCCTGAGCAGAGGACGGTCAGTGAGCCCGTTGCAGCTCCCTGGTCCTTTAGTCCCATGAAGCAGGTGGAGCAGTAAAGGCTTGCTCTAATCACAGGTAGCTTCCAGAGGCCACATGTGAATTACGATAAGGGAGCTGGGTCTGGTCGCTATCTGTCACCCAGTGGCCCTCCCCTCGGTGAGACATCCCTCGTGCCCGGGGGGCGGCTGCAGCAGGGGCTGGCTCTGGAGCAGCTTGGCAGGATGAGCAGGTTTCCTGAGCTCCTTTGTGCCATTTGGACTGCTCAAAGGAGCTTACAGTGCACGAGGGAGTCTGGCTTGCCTTTTTCCCTGGCAGCTGGAGTATGATGCTATGATCAGAGTGGGCCTGTTGTGCCTCTGGAAAGCTGCCCATGCTGTGTGCTCAGTAGGAGGCAGTTACTGCAGGATGAGAATAAACCCCAGCACTGGAGATAGGACAGGAGCTGGCTGTATGTAGTGCCTTTAATATTCAAGGTGTTCCAAAGCAATGCACACATAACGCATTAGATACTGGCGATGTATTGTATTTGTAGATAACAGAGCACGTATATTGTTTCCTGCAATGGCTCACACACAGCCAGGAATATCAGAAGTTCGTTCACTGAGGGAAGGAATTTGGGGCCAGGATGCTGCAGGATTATTTCTTACCCTGTTTCAAGTGCCATGGGATTCTCAATTTTGGACAGCCACCAGAAGCAGGCAGACTCTGCAGCAGTTAAAGGTGACACGTACGTATTGAATCTCTTGAGCACTTGGGGTCTAGCTTAGTACAGTATCATTGTGTCTGCACTGTGCAGGGCCCAAATTTTAGTGTGCAGCTGTGAACCCACTTAAATTACATATAAAATATTTTGATTTACTAAAAGTGTCTGTTCTGTGGCTGTGTCTATGTGTGTATATATTACTATGTATATGTATATTTATAAATATCAGTATGCATATATATAGACTCACACACACATATGCGCACACACTTTTAGAACTGTGCCATTTGAATGATGAAGTACCTAGGGATGCTCAGCTACTGGGGTTGCTGGACTGACAAAACTCTGTTTTCCATTTTAATTTGTTATTAAAGGGGACCCTTTTCAGTAGAACTGAGGAGCTCCTGAATTGTTCCATTGTACTGGTTTTACTATCTCATTTTGGAGTTAAATGGAGGGAAAGAAAATATTTATAATGTTGATAAAATAAACTTACTTTTGTTATTTAATAGCATCAGTTACTCTTATTATTTCATTTTTCAGTGCTAGAGATATCTTTATATGTTATCCAAGACGTGACGATGTCATACATTTCTCACTAATTATAGCATCCCTCAATATTGTGAGGTGTGAGGCTGAGTCACTCACGTAAGACAGGAGTTCAAGGAAAATTTTGCCCATTACAAAATGGGCCTCAGACTCCAGTGGCTCTTTCACCATTTCATGTGATGGCTTGTCTGTGTTTTAGCACTTTCAGATGTCTGTAGATGTTTTTACTGACACCTGTCACCCTTGCTTTTCCCCAGCAGAGTAGAACTGCTCAGTCTCAACTCATGGTGCCGTAGCCTGCATTCGGACTACATGAAATGTCCCCTGCTACATGAGGACTGTCATACAGAAGCACCATAGACCTAAAGAAAATAGAACAAAGTTGATGTTTTGTTGTCATTGATCTTCCCAGTTATATTTGCATAGCTGGCATTGTTGTGGATGAATAGATGGGGCACATGGTTTTTCTGGTGGTGTGGCTGTGGAAGACTTGTTTGAATAGTATCTAATGGCCTTTCTTGCTCATTTTTGTCTTTGTCTTTATTCTGACAGTGACGCGCATGGTAGTGAAAGTCACTAACACACAACCTCACCTAGAAGGTGGCTATTTTCTTTTCAGCCATCCTAGATGCTTCGTGTGGGGTGTGCTTATGTGTTGACCCTTGCAGTGTATCAAAAGCATGTTAAGATGATCTGACTTTGGGCAAAAGCTATGAAATGGGCAAGGTACATTGGTAGCCTTAAGTTTGCTGGGGGTTTAATGGTACTCAAGAAATGTATGGGCATGCTGGGAATTTGGATGCCTTGAAAACACTCCAAGGACAATTCTGTCCTTGCACTCCATGTACTCCAAGAAGGAAGCTGTTCCTCATGCTGATCCATTTGAGGTCTGTCATTTTCTTTCCCCCACTTTTTGCTTCTTTTGTACCAGGCTAACATCCATGGAGAAGTATAAGAATGGTGTTTAAGCTTGTTGAAAGTAACATTTCTATCATCTCCATTATACCTATCCTTTTCTATTCGTCAGACATTATTTCCTCTGTTTTCCTAACTGAATCTGAGCCAAAGGGACATTGGGTTATTAACTTCCCAATTAACCTAAAGCATCAAATGTGAGTAGCTTCAGTCATTTCAGCAGTCCTGAAAACAGCTTATCATATACCTGTGCTTTTCTGGATACCTGTGAAGCTATAGGACACAGTGTTACAAGGTTCACTGTTCATCTTCTCATTTTGCTTTCTTAACAGCAATGTAGGCAACTATTTTTCTCTAGTAATAGATAGCTACAGCTTTAAAATCCCATGAGCTGCCTGCCAAAATCTGTTGATTGCAACGGCGACTCAGTACTGTGCTAAAAGTGACTTGCTAGCGTATTGATGAAGACCAGAATTTTATGTGGATTATGTGTCTCAAGCTTCAGTGCTTTAACTCCCTTTGGAAGCACAGGATGCAGGTCATGGCTGCACTGTGGAAATGCCTCAAGAGGAGCCATAACCCAGCCCTGCACCCAGCTCTTGGGACAAACAATATATAGAGGGGTCAGGATGTCTCAGCCTTTGCTGAGGAGTTACTGGTGCAGACAGACTGTAGCAGCTCAGCACTTGGCTTGGGCTGCCCAAAAGTAGGCGAAGTACTTGGGCAGTTTCTTACTTCTAATTCTATTTAAAAGCTGGCTTGGGAGGGATGGACTATCCAGCAAAGCAGTGACCGTGATTAAGTGTACTCCAAGTTGTGCGATGGCACCACGCTTCTCCAGACTGTCTACCTGAGATCCTCTGTAGGTACCAGAGCTCAGGGGCCTCCCTTTCCTTCCCCAGCATGTTTCCAGCACGCTGCCTGTGGTGATGCCCACAGAGAGTGGCATTCTCTCATCTTCTGTACATGTGCACTGGAGCAATGGCCCCTGCCTTGGCCAAGGGATTTCCTGGCCACGTATGGTGCCGTTCCTGCAAAAGGGGAAAATTCCCTCCCTCAGGCCTTGATCACACCAGTAAATTCATTACATTTGACTTCAGTGATTAGGCAGGCTTAGAGCTGAATAACCTTACTGTATTCAGCCATCAGAGTGCATCTTGTCTCCTGCCTTATTTATAAGGTGCCACATTCCAGGCTCAGCTGCAGTTTCTTGTTTCTCAGACTGCTTTAAAAAAAAAAAAAAAAAAAAAAAGACAATCTATCCTATGCAGTACACATGTATCTAGTTACCCAGATTGTGGGGAAGACAGGCAGCTCATTTTAAAAAACTCCTCATTCTGATGTTGCATGTGATGACTTCTAAAGTCTTAAGCAGGGGGATGCCTTGCAACAAAAGCAATTGTTTCAACATAAACACATCTGTAATTCAGGAAATAATTTTATGCTTAGCCCTTTAGAAGCAGTCAGCTTATGCTCCTGGATCCCCTACATGGAGAAGATTTTGTGAATCTAAGAAGGCAGTGATTCTCTTGACACACACATACAAGAAGGTGAACATCTGAGAAAGCAAAAGACGTGCTTTCTTCAGAAATTTGTGTGTATTATTTTGCCCTTATCCACTAGAAACAGAACCCTGATTTGGGAATGCTATTTCAGAGTTCACCAATACGTTAAGAGCTCCAGCATTCATGTACAAAGTACGTAGAAGCTGTAGCATTTTGACATGCAAGAAATAAGCACTACTTCTTTTAGCAATATAGTACTACATATATAATTGCTTCATCTAGATCCACCCTCCTTGTGCTGGCGAAGTGTAACACCTGGCTCTTCAATTAGTCCCTGTCTAGGAGGCTGCTTGATGTGTAACCTACCACTCAGCGAAGCGTGCGCAGTGGCAGCCCAGTGCTCTGTTATGACAAGTGCTGCAGCAATTAGCTACTAATGCATGAACCACAGTAGCAATTCATTTCTTAGTGTAACACTTTATTTTAATGAGAAAAGTGGCCTTCTGATTCCAACTGACTTAATGACCTTCAATTATCACTTTTTCCTCAGCCTGTGGCCAAGCAGAGAGAGAAGGCAGTCGCCGTCCCCACACGTACTCAGGAAGCCAGGTCCTGTCTAGGAACTGCAGAACCAGTTGGGTTTGTAGGTATGGAGAAGAAGATCAAGGAGCTCTTGAGCTTCATGCAGCAGACATGACTGATTTCTACTTGGCTAATTAGGCTCTAATAGATAGTCCCACTTGTGTAGGGCTTTTTTTCTGTAGAAAGAAAGCAAAATTAGAAAAGCAAAGCTAACTTGGCCCCTGGGAATGGGGACCCTACAGAATGGTTTTCCTAAGCATTGCTATTTTCTGGTCAGGGTGTTGCAATGCTAGCTACTGAATATCACTGTAATGAGTATTTATGTACCACAATTAGATGTATCCACTTTTAATAAAGTGACTGGGGTGCATTTCTCCAAGCTCACTGCTCCCAATATTTATGTTATCCATCTGCAGGGGGCATACTGTTCCTGCCCCTGCAGGGATCACCGCACAGGTTGGTGGGGCACACCCTTCTGTTTGCAAATCTTGAGGCTTCACGAAGTGCAACCTGAGCCCTAAGTCGTGCCATGACACCTCTCCCTGCCTCTTAGCTGTACCAGGGGTTTTCCTTCCAAACGGATGGAAACAATGCCACACCAAAAGCAATGATTACTATAGGCCACAAAGCAGATAGCTGTCTTCCCTCTCCTGTCCCCTGCTTCAGCCCTTTTCCCCAGACCAGGTTTTTTTTCTTGATCAGAATGGGAAAACTGTTGTTGATGTGCTTGTTTTAATAGGAGATGAGCACAGTTGTCAGTTGTTTTCTCCTGTGGTCTTGCCACTGTTGTAATAGTGTCCTTATCTCCATGGCATGTGGGAGCAGTACATTCATGTCAAAGCTACAAAAAAAGTGAGCTTGCTGGAAGCTAATGGCAGGAAGGAAATGGAACATAATTTTACCTAAATTTGATTTAAAATAATCTTGAATGCTCTTTGCTTTTCCTTCCCTTTTTTTGCTCTGTCCATTTCAGACCTTCCTTACTGAAGTCTTTACTCTTCAATGACCTCATTTTTTCCCTAGCTCATGCTACCTTCATTTTTGATGGGAAAGGTCAAAATCCTGGTCATGTCCTTGCCTCTGGAACACTTCTGCTTGACTACAGTCACAGACGGTTGGATCTCCTCTGACCATGCCCAGCCATGGCTAGGGAATGTTGAAATTCTGCTGTACTAGGGGTGAGTTGGACGTGCAGCACTAAAGGCGCCTCTGAGGGTAGCTATAACGCCTCAGGATTAAGCAGATGGGAAGCGTGATGGACTTGAGTATTTCACACCTGAGGGGTTGATTTCAGCCTTTTCAGATTTAGTTTTAATATCAATAGGATTTTTTTTTTTGTCTACTTTCATGTTCCTTCCCTTTGAGATTTTCCTGTTAAATAAGCTTTGCCTGGGCAAATATGATTGTGTTGCTCCATGATGTGCTTGCGAAAGTGGCAGCTGCATCCAACTGGTGAGCAAGTGCGCTGGTCTCTCGTGCAAAATGGCTGGCCCTGCTACCGTACGGCTTTCTGCTCAGCATGTATCTCAGAAAAATCACAGGGAGATGGCAGAGGCTTATCAGGTTTTTTGTTTCGTTTACATGTCACTCCAGAGTGATTGTCCTCCATCTGCCTCCTTTGATCATGCAACAGCTTTGGGAGAAAAGAAAATAAGTGGCTGAGCCTTCAAAGCACTGAGCAGCTCTTGGGAGCTTTGTCTCTCTCTAGCTTACTGCTGCACCTCACAGATCTGGGGAAAGGGAAACGGGGGGATGCCTTACATGCAGAAAGATCCAACTATTGCCTTACTGGCAAAAGTAACATCTCTTTGGAGGCTACCTATTCCAGACACTCTACCATGTGCCAAGTGGAGTGTAAAATACATACAGACATCGGTAAGCCTGTAGGAGCTGCCTTCCTTTCTTAAGGGCTCTTCCAAGCTCTTTTTGTTTCTCTTCCTGGTGGTGGGGCAGGGGGCAGCCCCAGGATGAGGATTCCTGCCTGTTTCCTCTCAGAGTAGCCGGCATGGGACTGGCCTTTGTAATGGGTGCCATCTAGCTGTCCTCACACCATGGGCTGCATATGCTCTGTGTCCTGTAACTCTATGGGAAAATGAAACAGCGAAGGATTAAAATCCTTTTCCAAAGGGACTTGGGAGCTACCAGCCTTGACTGCTGGCCTGTCAGGGTGAACCGCATTGGAGAGGGGAACGTGGAATATGACTGCCAGTATTTCTCTGTAGAAACCTCTGCAAGGTGAAATGTGCTTTCACAGTGTGAAATGAAGGTTATTTTTCTTCTGCCTGTATTATTTTGTGCTGTAAACCCTGTGCCAGTCATTTTGGATGCAGCCGGTTTTTCGGAAGCAGGAGGCTCTTGAAAGATTTTGGAAAGTCTAGCCAATGATATAGCTGAGGACTCGTGTTCTGCGCCACCCACACAAACCTTCTGGCAGTCCGTGGAGGTTTCAGTGTCCTCTGTGAGTCAGTGAGCAGAACATTTTTCTACAAACTACAGGCCTTCCTTTGTGCCACTGTTATTGCTGCTCTGCTTCTGCACAGCTTTTAGAACAGCAATGGCTTTGCAGTCTTTCACTGGGAAAAACCAGGATGCATTGTGGGGAAACACGATTCTCCTTTGGACACAAATACTCATCGAGCTGCAAGTGTGTGCTAATGAAAATGCAGTGTACTTAAGTACTGAACCTGGTTTATGAGACTGTCACTGGGGGGATTTATTCTGAGCAAGAACTGACCTGTTGTTTTATTGCAAAACATAAAGGTTACGCAAAAAACAATCATTATGTTTAACAATATGTGTCTGTCTTATGATAGTTTACAAGTCTGTGTGTCACCTGGTTGTGTCACAGAATAGGGAAAGCACGTGCTGTGTGTTATAATTCATCAGCACGTCTCTCTGGAGGTAGTGTGGTCAAAGGGATAGAGCAGAAGGTAGCAAATCAAGGGGTTGAGGTTTTATTCCTGCCACTGTCATTGAGTCAGTTTGGGTATGTCATTTAACCTTTCTGTGCCTCAGTTTCCTTACCTGTGAAATGGGGATAATATCACCTCCCCATACACACACAGGTAAGGTGCTTTGTGTTGCAAGGCCAAAAATTGCTGTATAATAACTATTTATGAGTTTTTTGTCGTGCCTTGTAATGTTGCTCTCATATAGTACCCTGCTTCTTTTGCAGCCATTTTTTTGAAGGATGGTGGAAGTAGCCCTGTCCCATGCTTTTTAGTTTAGCTGGCTTAAATTGAGATAGTAAAGAGTGCTGGAGGATGACAAGTTTCTAATAAGCTTGTTTGCACTTCTGATGCTCGATTTCCATGTTTGAGCTATCTTGTATTAAAAATTTAAACTCAGGTGATATTTCCAATGAAAGCATTCAGGTGGTTGCCCTTCCTCCAGAGGATAATATTTTGCTGAATTTTAGAGCAGTTGTATTCCATCATATTGAGTTCACTGAGCACAGAGTGTTTCATTTGGGAGAGACAGTCTCAGAAATACCTCTTTTTGTCACCTCTATACTGTCATTGAGGTACCACAGTATCTTGTCCAATAGCCCAGAAATCACCACTTGGGTTTGCTGATGCAAAAGGTTTCTGGGGAATGAAGCCAACATCTGAGGGAGCAGACTCTCTGGCCTTCACACTGGCATCTCCTCTGGCCACTTGGCAAACGAGAGATGAAAACTGATAAAGAATGAGGACAACAGTTAGCGAAGAGTTAGGCAACTGGAGGTGTCTCCTGCAAAAAGGAACAAGGCTAAGAAGGAGTTGTTGTCACGTGGAATGGTAATAACCAGGCTCATGATGGAAAGGCTGAGTTTCCATTGGGCTATATAATGGATATTCACTTGCTGCTTCCTGGAGATGATGGAGGAAGGATAAAGGACGGATCCTGATCTCCTCTGCACTGAATTCACTCCAGGTGAACCAAGGTGTGACAGGGGTCAGAATCTGGACCACTCCGTAATGTGTTTAGTCCCCTTAGTAAAGCAGTAAGGTCAAATAACAAATGTGCATATTCAGCCAACATTTCATGGGCATCCAGAGTTCCAGTATTTGTACATATCCTATTATCTGAACCCACATCTGTTCCAGGAGTTGTAATAACATCACAAAGGGCTCTTTTATGCTGCCTGACCCCATGCATAATGCCCCGGAGCTGTGCATCATGAGGCTGCCAGCTGGCAAAAGGAACCCGAGGCATGCAGCAGCACCCATGAAATGAAGCTATATGTTTAACAGAGAATCAGGGTCCAGGTAATCAGCAGTGAAGGGGGATATGAGAAGGGGGAGGGTTTTTTTGTAAAAAGTGAGAAAGTATTTTCTTCCCTGATTTTCTTGCATTTCTTCTTTATACAAAGTATCTTGATCACTGTGTTGCTAAACAAGGAGATTTTAAACTGGGGGAAGGAGGAAATCTGTATACAGTGAAAGAGCTGGTTACTGTTCCTTTTGGACACTTTTTCTGTATTGTGACTTGTGTGGAAATGTACAGAATAAAAGTGAAGAAGCGCATGCCTTGGCTGGGCTGAGTTTCCTTGTGTTATTTGCCAGTGGAGCCGGGTTGCTGCTTCTGGCAGAGCGGTAAGACTGGTGTGACTTGAAAGCTGTGAAGAGTCAGGGGGAGTGGCGGAAAGGGATGCAAGGGTCAAAATTCTGCGCGCGCGCGTGTGTGTGGTGGGGGCAGGGAGTGGATGGGAAGGAAGTGTTAGGCCTTTGGATAAGCCAACTTCAAGCTCATGGTAACAAAAAAGGTTAATGATACCCTTAATATTTCCAGTGAAATCTTCTCAGTCCCTCAATAAGCTCAGATTGTCAGCATGGCATTCAGTGTGTGCAGGAGAGATCCAGCAGAGATTAGCAGGACTGTAACGTAGGCATATAGGTCACCTCAGGGTCTTCGCTAAGCATCTCAGGAGTGTTTCTCCAGCGCATTCTCTGATTCACCCCCCAGTTTAGCTTAGGTTCTCAGTTTAACACTGTTTTAGGCTAACCCATGAGTATATAATGGCTCTGTTTGTTTCTGCCCAGCTGTGCGTGGTTGAAGAAATTTCTGTCATGGCCATTGCTTGCTTTCTTTTCTTCAGCAGCTGCCTTCCCTGCCCCACTCAGGAGCCTCTGTGCCGTTTCTGACACCAAGTTTTCTCTCCCGTGCAAGTTGATATTTTCTAACGGTTCCCTTGCCTCTGCTCTCCCACCCTGAAATCGTATTTCGGCATCATTTTGTGATGTTTCCTTTGCCCCGTCTCTCTGGGACAGTGCCTGCCACAAAAACACCTCCCCCGCACGTGGTTCTGGCTCCCCCCTCCACTCCAAGCCCTTTGATGCTCACCGCTGCTGCCAGCAGCCAGCTGTGTGCTTGTCTCTTTTAAAGGATATCTTAAGCCCCCTTTTCCTGCTGTCTCAGACAGCCTAGGAATATTATTGTTAATAATAATAGTGCTAAAAAGACTAAGTGTTCTGCCTGTGCGGGACTGGCCGGAGCTGGATGAGGATGTAGTCCAGTTGTGAGTTACACTGGGCCTTTCTGCACAGCGAGAAAGCACTACCAAGCACAGCTTTGACGTTCATAAGCACTGTGGTACAAAGCACTAACTTCCCTGGGGTCCTTTGCAGTAACAAGCTGCACCAAATGGCTGCCAGCTGCTCTCTGGGAATGTCCGTGGAGCAGAGATGCTTTTTGATGTGCTCAGATCTGCCTTCATAGCATCTGGAGGTGTTCCACCACCTTCAGGCAGATCTGCTTGGTGGTGGATTTAAAAAAAAATGAGAGTACAACTTTACATCCTACTGGTTTGGCACCCCGAATTCTTGAATGTGTGTGGCCTTGCACATGTATGTAGTTCTGAAGAGAGTCCAACTGTTGCTTCACTCATCCATTGTAATTTGCCCTTGTTCCGCAGCATTTCAGCTATGTTAGCTGCTTCAGGGCTGATTTCTAGCCAACTTACCCTACAAAAATCTTTCTTTCATAAAGCTGGTGAAATTCATATATATATATATACATATGCATACATAAATATAAATATCTTTCTCACAGGTGAATGCACTTTCTTAAATGGGGAATTCCCTTTTTCATGCAACTTTTCTTTACATATGAAATGTAATAACTTTTAATTGTTTCTTTAAAAAGCTAAGCCTTTCATAGTAGGAATGTAACTACAATGAAAAAAATCCATTCTCGGAAGAAAACAAAAAGAATCCTGACAGGAACCATTTGCTTTGGAAAAAAAACCAACAAAACAACAAAACAAAACCCAAACCCTTGCAGTTTCACTGCAGCCAAGTGACTTCAGTGTTTCCCTGCAGTTAATATGTGGTTCTCTCTCACAAGGGATCTTTTAAACTAGGTAGTGATGCTTGTAAGAGATGTTGCCAAGGTTGTTAAGTTTAAAAATAGGTAAATATTGGAAGTGGTCCCATAATTTCAAGGTGCTGGGTCTCATATTTTCACATTCAAGGGTGGATATTAATACATGAGTATTATATTTGCAGCCATATTAGTTCACAGCAGGCATACCACCGGACAAGGAAACCTTCAGAGCTGCTCCCTCTCTTCTTCTGCCCCATCTGTCTGTAATCTTAAGGGGCACTAGGGATGTGTGAGTCTGTGTGTGTGTTTGTCAGGAACTGTTTTTATGTGAATATGGAGTTAGAGTGAGTGTGCCAACTGCACGGATCCTGCTGCTCTCATTCAGTAAGACAAGCAATCCCACAGGTAGGAAGGTGAGCTGTGAATCCCAAGACCCAGAAAAAGAAAGATTTTGTGTCCCATCGATATGAAATGGGAGCTACCTGCTGGGACTTAAACTCAGATGGACAATCTGTAGCATGATAGGAAGCCAGGTGAAGCACTGCCTGGTTAATATCTGTAATCAATTTGCTATCTAATCAGGGAGCTAACAAAAATCAGTAGCACTGACTGCCTGAAGAATTTTTGACTGCAGCCTAGTCTGTTCTACATTTGCCACCAAAGGACCTAATGGCTTGGCAAGAAACTGCACAGGGTAATTCACTCTCATGTGAGAGGTTTCGGCTTTGGGATGCAGCATTCTGCAGAAGTTAGAGGAAAGCAGGAGGCTTCTCACCAAAGGGTGGGTGTAAGTCAGTTCAAATGGATGTTCTGTTATGCCGGACAAAAGATGGAGGGCACATAGCAGTCGGAGGCATTGTTATTGTTTGTTTCTTTTTTTTAAGGGCAATAGCAGAATGAAGAAGAGATTTAACAATGAAATAGTAAGATTAAAAAGGTAGCTCTCAGAGGGGTATTTTGGATCCCGAAGCCTCATCCAGCCTGAACCACCATGAGTCAAAAAATGCTGTTACGTGATTCAGACTAGTGTTTGGTGTCTAGAATCTGGGGGTTTGTTGCTGACATAATTAGCCAGCAGGCTGAGGATTGTATTTGCTAGAAATAGGGTGTGATTACCTGCCTGCTTCTGTTAATGCATGTATGTATCACATAAATTTCTTTGCTGACAGAACTGATGATATTCTAACAAGCTCTGGTCTTTCTCGCTCCATTTATGAATATATACTTAGCTCCAGGGGCATCTGCATTTTGCTAATGGGTCTCAGTATCATCCCTGAAGAAGGTAATACTGGGATGCAAGGCACCATATAAATTTAAGGGGTCGTTATTCTGGCCGTTCATTCGTTTTCCTTGTTTCTCCCTTCTGCCTTTTACCAAATGTAAGATGGAAGTGCAGATATAATCAGTTGTGTCTGAGATGATTGCAGAATAAGAGGTCACTGGATAGCTAACAGTTTCTCAGTGCAACACAGCTATTAAAAGTTCTCCATAGTCTTTTCAGTCACTTTTCCATTTTAATTTTCAGTTATGTGCCACCTAATGTTTCAGTGAGAGCCTAAAATTTGATATATATTCACTGATGTGACCAGAATTAATGTTATGGTAAACCAATGGATAGCTTGTAGATTGAAGCTTGTAGATTGAAATGTCCCCTAATATATAACCATGTGAGCAGTATATCTGTAGCTGCATGAGTGCATGACTCCACAAGTGACCCTGAAACTCTTACACTGGATTTCCAGTCAAGCTGAATCGTACTTGCAGTACCCATCTCTAAAAAGTGACCTCCTCCTGGGAGACCTAGTTGGGTACTGCAGTGCTCTGCAGATCATTTGGGATTTTTTTTTCCCCGTTTAATAATGAAGGAGGTCAGATCTGTAGCCAGAAGTTAAGCATTTGTGTGCATGTGTGGCGGAAAGAGAATAAGGGCTAACTAGGATTACCAGGCACTGTTTGATTTGGAATATTAATACCCTCCAATCTTCTCATGTTTATTTTTTTTAAAAGCTTCTATAATTTTCTGTATGCCGATTTTGAAAAGCCAGCAATACGGTATTTGGATTACCCTTTTTTTTCTTTTTTTTAATTAGCAAACACTGATATTAATCTTTCCAGAACATAGATCCACAGATCCTTCTAAATTACAGCCTTTTTCAGTGTCTCAACTCACTCATCCAAAAAAAAGACATCTGTAAAAATTACTATATGTATATGAAGGCCTTGGATCCAAGGACTTGGGAATGGTGGATAATTCAGAAACATCACTGCAATTGGCCGGAGGTGGTTTTTCTGCTTTAGATTCTTTCTTGCTACCTGTCTCTTGGGGAGATGAAACTTTTTTATGATGTCAGAAATGAACTTTCTGCTTCCAGACTGCAATGCTTAGTCGTAATTATCTCAGATCTGCACTTCTGTCTTACCTAGATATGTTGAACCTCCCTGTTGCTGCTTCACTTCTTTTCTAACCAATATGAGGGGGTTTTGTGGCTTTTTGCCATGTATCCTCACTAGATCACAGAAACAACACAAGCAAACAAAAGCAGGTGACTACGGGCTTCCTTCGGCCGCACAGCAAGAGATGTTTTTTCTACTCATGTGGAAAGAAAGCTCACTTAGGTTGTGCAGCCACAGCATTTAGTCAACACTTGATGGATTGTTTTATGGGGAGGGAAGATGGATGCTACACATTCAGTATATTCTCTGGTGGCTGTTTGCTTACAGGCAATGCATGCAACATCCTCTTCTGCTAAACACAGCAGAGCTCCTTAATTGCAGGAGGTAAGTTTTTTGCTCAAGGTTTCCAGGTCTGCCACCACTGGGAGACTTGCTCAAAGCCTTTCCAAGTCAGAGAATCTCTAGTTACTCTACCCACAATTATCTGGGGAGGGGAGGAAAGGGCTAGCTCTCACTGAGTGACTGATTGCCTTCACAAATTGTCTTTGCTCTTCCTAGATATCTCACATCAGAAATAGGCTTAACTGCACCTCCTGTTTCATGTGAGATGGGTTATGGCTCACCAACTGTACACAGATCTATGAGCCTGCTGAATTCAAGATGGATGCGGGAGTCACCATGAGTAACCTCCCACAAGAAGGCTTTAGGAACTGTACAAAGCTGTCTGGATCCCAAATCTGCAGTTTGGCAATGTGCAGACTGTCATGACAAACCTATCTGCTTATTAAAACATACACTGAATTTCTATTGCTGTGAAACATAAACATAGGCTAATTTAGGTTGGTGGGGACATCTGGTGCAATCCCACACTCAAACCAGGGTCAACTTGAACTCAGATCAGGGTGCTCAGGGTCAGATTAGGACCATTATTTAGGTCTTATCAAGGCAGTCCTTGGGTATATAAAAACAGAAAGAAAGAAAAAAGTACTTGCTGTGAGGAAGTGGGAGCATGCATAGACAAATGGACTGTTACTGCCCCCACTTTGGTAATCCGAGGCAATGCAAAATGTGTGTGACTTGTAGAGTCAGGGACTGAACACAACACAGCCAGCTAAAGAGAGGTTTCTTTCACTTACTCAAAGGCACCCAGGAAGTAACTGCTAGAAAAAAGAACAGATCTGCAAGTCCCCTGGCTCACACTACATCATTAACTTCACATCTGGCAAACTTTATTGCACTATGTGTCTCCTATTGAATTTTCTAGTTTCTGCAGTCTCTCTTGTGCTGAGGGTTGTTTCATGAACTTATGCACTTTGCTTTGAGTTGTTGGGTATTTTTTGTCCCCTGAAGCTAAAAGTTGCATCCCTATTGTGCAGAAAATAGGAAACAGATTTGTTCTTCTCCAATGTGTTGGGCCTTTAAATGGAAACTGGGAGAAGGAGGGGACAGCCTGCAGCCCTGACACATTCTTTCCATTGATACACATGACACCATGCACAACTCTGATTCTGAGCCCCTAAAACAATAGATACGGAAATGTTTTCCGTTTTGTTTTTCTTCTGTCCCTTTTAAAGGAAGCATAATGTTGAAAAGCACTACAGAGCCTGGCCTAGGTCTCGTGTCCTCTGTTAGTCCATAGAATAAGACAGAGTTGCTTACCCCACAAGTTCAAATACCAGCGTACCGGCCAACAACAACACAAAATGGTTTTATCTCAGTGTGAACTAAGCGTAACAGTTAAAAAATGATCTGCTCCAGAGTACAGCTGTGTTCATGTTTACCTAAATGTGGCCATGGAGAAACATTGTCCTTGACTGGAAGAAGCAAATGCAATTTCCAGGCAAGCAGGTAAGTAATTCCTCGTCTTCCTGCCACAACGGTATTAGGTGTAGGTTCCTATGCAGGTGTCATGCTGTAGATACAGTTCAGCACTCTGACTCAGGCCTCAACCACCACTGTCTTTCAGTCATTTTCTTGTCATCATTTTCTTGCGTAACCATGAAATAAAGGAGTCTAATGAGGTCTGGTGCAGCCACAAGACAAAAGAGCAAGCTGTGCTACTACTGTTTGTCGTGGGATGGGAGCGGGCGTAATGCACAGGCTGAAACTCTGGTGGCAGAGAGTGTCCAGTTCGTGCCCTACACATACAAACACACACACACAGAGGCAAGCTAGCATCCAGAGACTTGAACTTAGATTCAGCATTTATTTCACTTACTAATTAAAAAAAAAAAATAAATGCTGGATTTAACTTTTTTTAAGCATCAGTTTTACCACCAGTATACAGCAGACAATAATATTGATGAAGCTTTTGGTTCTCAGATGAGATGTGCTACAGTTATTAATAACAACTGAATAAAACTAATTATACTTAAGGTAGAGCTCTGTTCTAAGCCTTCTTTTTTTATTTGCCTCAACCTTTCAAACTCATCTTCTTGAAATAAATATGCCCATTCTTAGATGTCACTCTGAAGTATTAGTAAAAAAAAAAAAACTGCCACAGAAAACTGCTCTCCACTACAAAGAAACAAACCTTGAGCAGAAGTGACTAATTTAATCCGCTTCATATGTTAATTAAGCAAATGCTTTTCTGAGGTCATAATGCAAAATTTGGCGTAAGAATGGTGGTGAAAAATAGCCGTTCACTCTTGTCCCACGTCTTAAGTATTGATGAGATGTAGGAAATAAGACCTCTTCAAGCTGGAGAACATTTGGTTAATGATTTTTACATTTTCTGAATGTTAGAGTTTTCACAATGTTGCTCAAATAATTCTGCACACAGGGAACAGGAAATCACTTTCCATTTTCTTTAATTTGTCTTCATTTTTTAGACAGCCTGAGCTGAACGGTGGTCTGTATTCCGAAGTGGTTCCAGATTCAACGCTCCTCCTCTTCTCAACTGTCCCAAATAACAAAGCACCTGAATGTTAAAACGGTATTGTTGGCCTTTCTCAAATTCTGTTCAATAAATTTAGTGGGTGAGATTTGAATTTTGAAAAGTTGTAATCAGAGGAGAGTTTGAATCAATAACGATTTTGTGACATCTTGAGCGATAGCATGATGTTCAGTGAATCTGAGTACCTGCGATCTTGAAGTTTTCTGAACACATTGTTATCGCAGCCTGAGAAGGTGTAAATTCCAATGGATTTACCTGTTGTGTGGGGTTTTTTTCTTTAATAACAGTAAACCCAGCAAAATTTGCCTTAAACCCCCTTCCTAGATCAATTCTTCTAGCAACGTGCTAGGTAATTTTTCTGACTTGCTCACACAGCTGGCTTATTATGTTACTGGGGAAAATCATAGGTGAGAATAGGTGCCACAGTGAGGAGAGTTTGAATGCATGTCAGCCTATAGTCTGTCTACAGTCTGATCTGGACATTCCTTACAGAATGAATCTGAGTATTAGACAGGCTATGGGGAAAAATCCAGCTGTGAGGGTTCATATAGTATTGAATAAAAATGTTATCCCTGTTAATAAACCAGGACTGCATGAAGGATGACTTTTTCCTGGCCAGATCAGGGAGTGTATCAGTTTGCAGGGACTTCTCCCATCTTCACTTTTCAATTTCATGAATAAAAAAACCCCACAAAAAACACACTTGCTAAACAAGTTCAGAAATTCCCAGCACTTCTTTCATCATCAGAACAACCAGGGGAAAAACATTATATAAAGAGCATTGAATTACACTTGTGATCTGGTCCTATGACTATGCTTCAAAATTAGGTGTTTCTCAGTTTTTTGACCAACACTGTAGGAATAATTTGAGACATAAAGGGAATATCATTTTACAACATTCCAAAACAATATTTCAGCTGAAAATGAATGGTACCCGTACATGCTAAAGACAGGCAATCCAGCTATGAAAATGCTCCTCATTTCCTATCCCAGACAGCTGAAACAAACCAGATGTCACAAAAAAAAAGTTAATCAAAATCTAAAACATGTCGCTAAAGAAAGAGTTCAGACAACAGTGATGCAGGGTCATAGACTCATACAAACTCCTTGTTAAAGACTCACGTTTTCTACCTCCTGAAAAAATAGGATGGAGGAAATGTAAATAGGCAAATTATACCGGGAGCATGAGCATTTTGTTAAATATTGCGAATATTTCATTAAATATCATACTGCCTTTAGGCAGTTAACAGTGGTTCCTAACACAAATCTTGTGTTGTTGCTGCTTTCAACTCCTTGACTATGGTGTAATTTCTAAACATGCATTATTTATGCTGTCCTAATAGGATCTTATATTAGCATCATTTAGACAAAGAGAAGGATGCAGGTTATTTAAAGAGGGTGGGAAGAATGCTGAAGAGGGTGGAGATGCAGAAAGGGAGATGGAGCTCAATCTATCTGGAAAGTTCTACCTTGCAATATCTTAGTGTTTAGCCCGAATAATTGGAAAAGGAATAGCCTGGGGAGGCAAAACTACTCTGAAGAGCTTTAAGTAGAAGTATCTGCATTCTCTTGTAGCGTTGAAAAGCAAATTGAAAAAACAAGAATATTGTTATTGAAGTACAAGTTAATCTATGTCTTCTTAGGTTCTGCAAGCCCGTCAATGTAATTTCATCAATAATGGTGTACACTAATTAGCATTAATACTAAAATTAGGACAAAAGGGACTACAGACCTTAGCTAAGATTGTGTTCCTTTGTTTTAAACATTGCATATGTAATACTAAAGGATCATGGCATCTTCAAAAGGCATAATGTTCCTGATGGATTTCAGAAGACGGAGGACGAGACCCTGCTTCCTATCCATTTCTCAGTAGAAATATTTAGCCCGAAGACTAAAAGAGCTGTAGATTGTACAGAGTTAACCTCATTGTTATTGCTCCTCAAAGTAGAACCAAGTATGTTTGATCAGACCCACTTCCTTTTAAAATCTTCATAATTTCACTCTAAAAATGAATGGTATAGACAAAATGATTACCAGCAATAGCTTTAGTGGTTTTTTTTTTTTTTCAAAATGAGCCTTAAAATTAGGATTGCTTGAGTGACATGAGAATTTATTCTGCATGGGAAGATAGATTCCCCTGTGTTCTACTCCCTTCAAATTCCTGATGTGGAGAAGGAACCACTGAAGTGAAGAATGTGCTGGAGAAGAAGACAAAAGAAAACAACATGTAACGTAAGTATGGCTATTTTCTCAACTCTTTCTCACTACATTGACAGTTCCAACAGTTAGAAATGTGAAAAAAAGACCTCATGAGACAGGCTCCAAATTTTAAACATTTATATGTATTATACATTATAATATATAAGCTTATGTTACAGACTTTAACACATATTCTGAAAGTTTTTATTAACTTTGAATTTTTTAACAGCCTTTTAACACTTATATTCTGAACTTTTCCCATAAAAAAGTGGGAGTAGAAGAATCAAGACTTTCTCCCCATTGTTTGCTTGTTCACTTTCTGCTATGGAAAACTGCATGTCTAATGCAATCACGTAATGCTGGGAACTAGGGCTTTGGGGAAAAACTCATATCATTTAGAAAGGAGTGCTAGCATTGCCCATAGTAGTTCCCATACTTAGACATCAGTATGAAATCTTTAATGTGAATGTTAAAGGGTTTTAATGTGTTCATTTTTTTTTAATAACAACCAGTCCAGGTCTAGGTCTGTGAATGATGATGCCATGTTTTGTTAAACTCCTGAGCAAGAAAACCTAGATCAAGCTGACGCTGAAGCCAACAGCATCCCACAGGAGTTTCCATCAAAGATGTATTGTGCTTTATGAGGGCCATTCAACTGGCTCAAATCTCAAGCAAGAAATTGCCAGTAAGTTAAGAACAGATGTACCTAATTTTGTTCTTATGGGGGAAAATCATGGCCATTACATTAACTAATGAAGCATTGCACATGCGCAGGTTATAGCTGTTTGTCTTCCAGTTCCTATGTTTCTAACAACAGACCTTTATGTTGGTTTCTCATTATGTGTGTGTGTGTGTGTGTGTATATATACATTATATATCTCCTAAATTTCCCATTTGCTATAGTTATTTCTAAAAATGGTAGCAGCGAAAGGCTACTACTTAACTTTAATACAATTTCGCTTTTTATTTTATTCTCTTGTGAAAATAGCTAGCAACCTAGCACCTGAAGAGCTTTGCAACCCTATCATCCTTGGGAGCGACCGTTTTTAGGGCCTGAATTTTATTATGTCCTACTTTATGGATGAGTTGCTGTTACTTCAACAACTATCAGTCTCAATGCAGGCTTGACTTTACCACAGCGAGTGCTACTAGCTAAAGAAAAAAAGCTCCGTTAGTATATGCAAGCTTGTACTATAACCATTGAAATAGTGAGCTGATGAGCTCAACTGTGGACCGAGGCTAAGCCACTGAAGTCTTGGAAGAGCCAGCTATAAA
Source organism: Nipponia nippon (assembly GCF_047370975.1). Taxonomy (NCBI): domain Eukaryota; kingdom Metazoa; phylum Chordata; class Aves; order Pelecaniformes; family Threskiornithidae; genus Nipponia; species Nipponia nippon. The sequence goes on from NW_028262347.1 coordinate 65,149,987, forward strand.
GAAGTCTTGGTAATGGTATTTCTGAACATGTTTGATAATTACTTGTCAATATTATATTCTCAGTGTTCCTTTTATTGCTGTGATTTCACTAAAATTCATAATCAAGGATTTAGCTGTCTGTTCTGCATTTGCACTGAAGAAGAACATCTCATCATTTGATTGCACATAAGGAAAACTTGTCAAAACCACTTATATTTGTCTTTAAATGTGAAGTTTAGCATCATTATAATCACACAGGTGAACCCTTTAAAAATTGACAAACAAATCATTTTAAGAGGTAAGAGAACATTTTGATAAGTGGAATTTCTTCTTTGTTCATACATTCAGCTCGGAGTTGTGCTGGTTGCATCATACTGTGGATGCAGAGAGTGTCCTAACGGTCACCCCCCATAGTAGTAGTAACTCATTCTTAAGGGAATATATTAAGAAATATTTCCCTAAGTATATAAGCATCATCAGAATGAAAGGTACTGATTATGTATTTCAAAATGTGGTTACCTTAGTTTTACTTTTAACTGGAAAATGGTTGTGTGTTATGACTCAGCTCATAGGCAAATGATCAGTACGCTTTTCATTTTCCAATCGCTTGCTATGTAGTTAGCACCTCAAATTTGTTATCACTGGCTTGTCACTGAGAATAAAATTGACCATTTCAGTTCAGTGCCTAGGGGAAAGCTATTTAGTACTATGACTGGTACTAGCTGACTGTCTTAGGGAAGTATCAGAGACTGATTTGGTGGGATTATAAATACTACCTTCTCTACCTCTAAAGCCAGTCCTTTCATAGAGTCATGTGGGTATAGTGCCTTGAGAAAAAATAGGTATTAGGAAATCAAGCTCTTCCCGAGAGAAACTGAAAAGGAAATTTGCATTCTATTTGTTCAGTAATTTTCTACCAGAAGTTTGAAACCAAATCAAAATGTCAATTTTATTGGTTCTGTTTCAATGGAAGAACATTTTGTTTCTGCATTTTGCTTTGATTTTTACCCAGAAATACATAGTGACAAAAAAACAGAAAATAGAACAAAAATGGAAGCTTTTACTCAGCCCTTCAAAATAAAATGCCATTTTGTTTTGGTTTATACTTCACCCCAAACTGTAAAACTGGAGTGAAATGAACATGTTTATTTAGACAGGAAAAAAAAGTGATAGTGTACTCAAAGCAGCAATTTTTTTACTATAGCTAAGATTTTTTTATATATATAATAGACTTCAAATCCTGGATATATAGGACTTCCATTCCCAGGATTGCCAGCACAAAAGAAGAAAATAGTGAGAGAAACCAACATACGAATGGCAGTCTTTTAAATGCTGGGGATCTGGAAAGGCCTGCTGTGTCGCATTATATTTGTGGATTTCAAACTGCAACATGCAGATGTATGCACATGAATAATTTTGAGCACAAGAGCTTTAATCCCTTTGTAGAAAATAGAATCAGTCAAATGTGCAAAGTTACAACATGTATTCACGGTTTGGTGACTGAAGCTTAAGACCAAGTTCTGGGACACTGACTTTGTTTTCAAATATCTTAAGTTTTTAGCATATGTGCATGAAAGAATAACTCTTCTGGGTTCATGCTCTCTGTTTGCCTTCTTCTGCATACATCTGGGAAATCCGATTTTTCTATATACTGGATTACTTTAATACTAGAGAGTGAGGTATGAATTATTATTTTTGAACTCCATGGATTTTTCTACTCTAATTATAGGATTGATGGTCTCTGTGACAATACGCCTGCCGTTGTGTGGACTTGAAATGAAAGATAGAGTGAGAAGGTACACAGCTCTGAAGTAGTTGATTTCAATTTTCGATGCATTCACTAAATAATTCAGTATCATTAATGGAAATCTGATCTTAGCGCAGGAGCAGGGATGCGGGGCACTCAGTTGCCAGGGTTTGGCAGCTCAATAGCTCGGGAACAACAACGGAGCAAAAGGTGAAAAAATCTTTAAACTATTGTCGAGTTCTCTTCTTTGCTTTCCTGGAATCACATTACATCTTCCCGGAGCTGCTGTTGCTGATGGCTAGGGAGGGCGAGAGAAATAAATTGATATTTACAGTGTCTCTGAAACAAACACGGCAAGCTCAGCTCGAGCTGACCTTTTAACTGGTGCGCACGGGGTGGTGTTTGCTCTTTGAAAAGTACAGCCTCATTCTGCTCAGCAGAGGGACCGAAAACAGGGAAGTGCTTCTAGAGAGCAAACTGCATAAAGCCTTGCCCTCTGACTTTGTAGTCTGAGCTTTCGAGTCAGAATTTTTCAAGGGCATCTTTGCAAAAAAGTGCAAACTCCTGTTAGAAGCCGATGAGATCCAAGTAACTACCATCTCCTTCAGGTGGCTTGTGAACTGACTACCTAAAAGCACTGAAAAACCCAGCCTCAAGGGGAAAATTTGGTTCTTTTTGAGTAAAAAAACTCAGTGAGAGGAAATTTATTATGGGCAGCTTTCTACATTTTCACACAAACCACGTCTAATGCTGTGAGCTTCTTTCCCCAAAATTGCCTTGAACATTTACTGATTGAATTAGGATTCTAAATGGGATCTAATACTCTTGGATTGTTTATGAGAGCATTTGCATGTGGCATCAATCAGAAGTCCTTTTATAACTTCCTATAGCCCTAAACCTCACTTTTCCTTTTAAAAAACAAATTCAGCTTCCTCTCTCTTTCATTAGGTTGCTAATTTTTGTTTGGGTAGCAAAGAAGATACACGAAAGTAGAAACTGGGTTGCTACAGCTGTGAGTCCATTCCTCACCTCTGTTTTTTGACTGGAGTGGAACCAGCAGCTGTGAAGAAATGTCAAGGATTTTAAAGATAAGTATCACTGGCAATCTGCAAGCAAATCCTCCTTTCTAGGTTAGCTGTGTGTCCAGACTAGAAAAGTAATAGTCAAAACCTATTTTTTCAGTATAGATTTGTCTATATGTCACAAGAAACCTAGATTAGGCTGTACTTCCAGACACCATGTAGGAAATAAAGCATTAGCTGGAAAACCAAGTCAGGAGAGAAAAAGTAGCAGAGAAGTTCTTGAAATAAGCCTCTCCAACTTCACAGTTCTTCTAATAAGGAAAATACCCCTGTGGCAAGTAAATGGTCATAGCTTATCTTCCATCACTCCCTTTTCTCCATGCTGTCCTGTTCTTTCCCACTGGGAACCAGCACAACAGACAGCTTTGAGGCTGTGATTAACACATAGTTCATGACTTTTTCTTAGCAAAAGAAGATACATTGGTCCTCCCAAGATTGCTGTATTCGCCAACCTTCTCACCTTCTGCATCTTTACGAGTTCTATCTCAATAGCAAAGGTTCAGTTAAGAAATTCAAGTGTTATATTCCCTTAATATCAAAGGCATCAAACACAGTGGGCAATTTGGGGCAAAGAATATCTCTCTGTATTTGTACAGTGCTTATTGCAATGGAAACCTCAGTTAAGCCTCAAGGTGCCATTGAGACAGAAATAATATTAACATTAAAACACATTTACTTTTTGTCAGTCAAAAACTGAGATACTTTCCTTTTCAGTCATAGGTGCTTCAGACCATAATCTGTCCTCTGAGCAGCTGTGTTAACCTCGTCTGCAGTTTTATTTTGGAGTTTCTGAATCAAAACCCAAGCCGTATCACACAAAACTAGTTTCTATGCATGTAAACTCAGCTTCACAAAATTAATTTCTGAGCTATGGAAAACTAGGTATGGAGAAAAGCTGTGAGCACATTTGGTCAAATAGTGTCTATTGACATTGCTTCTAAAATTCAGTGGACAAATGAGGCTTCTAACGTCATGCACATCTTTGTGAAAAGCAGTTGTGTTCTGCAGAAAGTTTCCATTGTTTTCTGAAAAGGTGAAAATATTAAGTTTTTGGTGTTTTAGCTGAGATTCAGATTTCTGGAAAGGAAGGAAGAGATCTCTTGACCCACTTCAATGCAATCTGTTTTGGCTTCAATCAAGGTGAACTTACAGATCAGCCTTGGTCCTCTTCCCAACTTTCTTTTTGTTATTCAGACATGGTTGACCATCTGAAATGCACTATTGTGGTTGTATGGAGAAACTCTGAGGGCTTAAAGTGTCAACCAGTACCAGGTGTTTTTTGATGGAAAGTGTCTTTCTCTAGATGTTTGTGGTGTAGCACCGTGATGCCAGGATTTCACTGAGAAGCCCTCAGGAAGGTGCAAGCTAGCTATCAAGGATCCGTTCAATTTTGCATAGTCTGAAACGCAAAGACGATGTTTGCTATCGGGTGCTCATTTCCACTCGTCCAGCTGCTAGAAAGAATATTGTCTCCATCTCAAGCCACCACTTTACATTGCGAATCAAAGCTGCTGTTTTAAATTACATCACTGTCATTAAATCTGCCGGTGGTGCAAATCTTGAACAGCCATGCCAGGACTAAACACATAACTGTGTGATGAAAAGAAGATACCAAGGTGTGGATGGAAGGGAGTAGTTTACTTTACTAAGAAAGACTCCAGGTGGGTGCAATTGCCCACGCTGGGACTAGCCGCACAGTGCTTTTCATTGTCACAGATGGTAGGTGTTAGATGATGCAATGTGTACGGTGCCAGACAAATTACTTTTTTAGCTCATTCCTCTGGAAACAGGAGAAGAATCTGAACTGGATTTCTGTGCAAACCTGGAGCAGGAGCTGCAAACTGCAACCCCAGCTGAAACCCCAGCAGTCAATGGACTCAGTCTTTCAGATCAAGGCAGACTTGCTTTGGGGATCGGGAATTACACAGAAATCACCTGGAGTTTGGAACAAGTCCACTTAGTTTTAAATTAAGCTGAGGATTGGGGAACACTCTTATTCAATGGATGTAATGAACCTAGAAGTTGGACAAGCCTGCTCCTAAATGAAAGCTTTGATGTAACTCCAGCAACCACTGCAACGAGAAGGGGTGAAACACCATGACAAAAGTTGTTCCCGTGGCATTTTCAGCCCAAGTTGAAATTAAAAGCTGGGTGTTTGTGCTTTTTATTTTTGTTTGTTTGGGTGGTTTCTTTTCCTTCCCCTCTCCCCAGCAGTATTTCCAGTCCAACACTGCCGTGGCCTAAGTGGCAAGCTGGTAGTCAGCGAGGCTGAAGTTAAAGCTCCCCATAACCCGACAGCCAAAAGCTGCGGACGTTTGTGCCTGGAAAGGGAGCTGCGGCCCCGGCGAGTCCCCGCACCGGCCGGCGGGCACGGCGAGGGGCCCCCCCGCCCTCGGCTCCCCACCCTCGGCTCCCCACCCTCGGCGCCCGGGGGTACCGTGAGGAGAAGGAGGGGAAGTTGCCTGGGCTTAAAAGCCCGTTACCGGCCGGCGGCCCGGGGCCGCGCCGCCCCGCCGGGTTCTCCCTCGGCGGCTGGCGCACCGGGAGCCGCCGCCGAGCACCCTCCGCCGGCGGAGCGCCCCCGTCCCGCCCCGTCCCGCCCCCCCCGGCGGCGGGGGCGAGGCTGCCCCGCGGGTGACCCGCCCGGCGGGCGCGGCCCCACCGCATCACATGAGGGGGCAGCGCGGCCGCTCGCTCTGCCCCGCCGCCCGCCTGCCTCCCTCCTCTCGCCGCCTCGCTGCAGCCCGGGCTCTGCCGAGTCAACGCGCGGATCAGGTTCCCTGCCTCCAGTATAAAAATCTCGGCGAGGAATCTCCGGCGGGAGATAGAGACGGGGCGCGGGGAGTGAGGCGGCGGCGGCGGGCGAGCCCGTCCGTGGGGAAGCGAAGGGACGCGCTGCGGCGGGAGCAGCAGCAGCAGCAGCAGCAGCAGCAGCAGCAGCAGCAGCTGCTCACCGGGGACGCCCGCGGCTCGCCCCTCTCAGCTGCGGGAGAAGAGCCTGTCGCCGCCCGAAGTAAGTCCGAGGGGCGGCGGGGGCTCCTGGGGTCCGCCCGAGGGATGGTGCCCTCCGCGCTCCCCCCCCCTCCCCGGGGGAGGGTGGGAAGCGCTTCCCCCCGTCCTGCCCCTGCCCCAGGGGACTTGCCCCGGCGGGGCTCCGCAGCCCCGGGCCCGCCTCGCCTTATCTCGCCGCTGTGGGAGAGGGGCCGTGGGGTTGGGTAGGAGCCCGGACCCGGCGGGGTGGTGGGGGGCACCTGCGGCCCCGGAGGCACCTGCCCGAGGGGCAGGCGGGGGGCGAGGTCCGGGGGTGCCCGGGAGCAGGGACGGGGTGGCGGGAGCGCTGCCGCGCCCGGCCGCCTGACGGCCGCCCCGCGCGGGGTGCCGGCGGTGGGCCGGTGAGGGGGAGCGCTGGAAAGCCGAGGCAGGGTGCGAAGCAGCGAGGTGGCGGCGGGGGACGTGGCCCAGCGGGGAAGGGAGGCGGGAGTCCTCGGGCTGGTCCGTTTCGAGAGGACAAAAGGGCAGCGGAGTGACCCCGGAGCGGCAAACCCCCTGCAGGTCCCAGTTGCCCTGTGCCAGGAATGTCCCGGCTGAGACTCGGGATAATGAGGTTAAGTTGTACCCTTAGACCGAGTGCTTTGATATTTTTCTTGGGACTTTGCCTTCTCATCCATAGTTTACTTCTGGTGGAACAACTGAATCTAGCAAGTGCTGGTAGATTTATTTAAAACTGCCGTCGTTAGTTTGTGTCTTTCATTTCCTCTGGAGGGGTCAGTTGGGAGAAAATCTGAGTTAACAACAGTGAAAACACAGTTTCCTCCTATTGAGCATATAGACTATTCTGCAAATGTGTTACGGTCTCCAACATTGATGTTTCTAACTCCCTTCGTCCTCTCCTTTTTAAAAGTAGAGCTTTTTATAGGGAAAGAGTAGTCTTAGTTCTTCAGAGCTCATCTGCTCCTCTTACATGCTGCGGTGGGATGTCGCACGCCTCTCTCTTCCACGCTGCAAGTGGTTTGCCTTGGCAGTGAATGTCTGCCGTGCATTAGATTAGTGGTACATGCTGAAGCTGGATGTGAACCCCAGAGACTGGTTGGTTCTTGGGAGCGTTGTGGAAAGGTTTGTAACGTGCATTAAATCCTTCCCTGTGAAATAACCGTGCAGCTATGGATAGTGGTAGGTGTTTTAAGTAGATCCTGTTTGCCCTAAATGACTTGTATTACAGTGGAAGAATGCTTTACCTGTGGCTCATTAACTCTTGAACTTGCTGCCCTTTCCTTGTTTTCCCTTTGGGTCTTGATTTTTTTGAGCTTTCAGCAAAGTTCAACTTTTTGGACAAGAAATAGTGTGTAACTGCTTGTATTAGGGAGAAGGAGGGAAGGGATGGAGAGAAAGAGAGAGAGAAGGGAAGGATATAGGAAAAGTTGTTATAAAGAAATACTTACCTTTTACCTTTTCTAGACAGTGTGCTTGAGCTGATTTACAAAGCAAATTCTATGTTTTTTTTTCCCCTATGTGTTTCTGTTTCCTCCCTGCAAAGAAATAAGAATTAAAAAAAAAAGTCTGAACTTTTGATCAAGAGAAATGGTCTGAATGGGGAAAGAAACCTGCATATTTGTGACAAAATTTGTTGATTTTCTGTAGTAATGAAAATTTGGAAGTGAATGGAGAGGATATTTCATTGGAGAGGACGAACAAAAAAAAAAGCAGGAGCAAAAAAACCTGCTGCATAATTTAGTGACTCTTCCTAAAGAGAAGGCGAGCGGGGGTTTAATATAGTCCTGTCTCTGGGCTAAGCTAAACTCTTTGGTGACTTATTACTTACAAAGCTGTGGATGAAATTGAAGGATAGAAACTTACTGACTTTAGTGTGATCCAGAGCAAGCTCTTGGGTGGAAAAAAGAGAAGCCAGAAACAAATCTTTTACAAATGGTAAGTCTTTGTCTATAGTGTAGAAGTGGCCTAAGAAAAACAGACTTTTTGCAATTATCCAGATGTTTATCACAAGTTATTTGAGATGCAGTCTGTGGCTGATAAATCCTTGCCAGCAGAAGGTTAGTCTTACTATAGTATTACAAAACATAGTGCTGCTATCCCAGCACCATATGCTTGTATTCCTCTACGCCCATACTGACACTGAGGGCACTTTGGAGGCTTATCTTAGTCCTGACACAGCTGTACTGATGGATGTTTTGTGTAGATTCATCTTTCTGTTGCTAATGTGAATGTTATTACTCCAGCAGTCACGGCTCCAGCAAGGTACTTCCCTGACACGTACTATATTTCTTCTCAGTGATTCTGGGAACGGTTGTTCCTGAATCCTCAGATAACAATTAAAAATAATCCTTATTAGAAGCTCTGAAAATGCACTCATTTAACTCATATTCTGTTTTATTTTAGTGTGTTTTTGTGGCAATGAAGATATGATTTATCAAGTGTTAGAGTGTAACAAGTGCATTAGTGTAACACTAGGGCATTAGGGATGGAGCTGGCATTGCTTGCAAAACCTCCTGCTCTGTTCAGGCCCCCTCGTTACCTACGCTCCCAACTGTGGTGTTTTCTGTGGGAACTGGTCTTTAACAATGTATGCTTTGCTTCGATATTTACAACCTCTTGCTGATCAGTGTATCAAAAGCATTTTCGTTTAGAGGATTCATTTCAGGACTTTAATTGAGGAAATCTCTTTGTTTCAAGCCTCTATAATAAACCATTCAAAATGCTGTCTTTGAATGAACTAGGTCACTGTAACGCGCACACACACAGAGTGATTCTCATCTGCTTAGGGTAGCCTGCATTCGGTCGACCCATATCCCTGGTGAGCTTGTCCCTGATTTATCCTTCTTGGACTGGCTTGTTCACAGGGAGCTTATGCTGGAAATTCACTGCTGGAGGTCATTCTCCATTCTTGGCATCTCTGGCAGCCTTAAGCTTAAATTGCAGCCTCATTTTCTATCCAATCAATACCACTCTTATGTCGCTGAGTTTCCATGGTGCCTCCAATCTTCTGTCTACATATTGATGTCTGACAGCAGGAATAGCGTTCTGTGTCACTATATATACTTACTAAACCTGTCAAAACTATTTAGGGTCTGTCGCATTAATTTATGTCCATATCCTGATATTATTTGTATCTGTCGAGCTTTGACTGATGGAACTCGCTGCACTGAGGAATCAGCCCCAACAAAGCACTCCAGGGATGGCTCAAGGGATGGACGTTTTGAGAAAGGGAAAAAGACTCTCTTCTAGAGTAGCTGGGGTAGTCTAGAATCCTTTGAGCACAATAGAGTCATTTTGAAAACATCCAAGTCTCAATGGCTCCAAGTTAATGCTTTGGAAATCATTCTCTATTGTGCTGCTCTGAATGCATAGAGGGTCCTCTCCGATGGAGCTGCGGAGAGGAAAATAGAAAAGTGGGCATTGTCAAGTGTTCAATGTGCATTTGAGGAGAGTTGGGGGAAATTTGAGTCAGTTGTCTTATATCAATTTCTTCAGCAGAAGCACTGTGGAAAAATGAAATTAAAGGAGCGAGCAATGTCTTCTGTAATGTGGACGTTTGTGTTTTACTACAATAACTCACAGGGCACTGTAGTTGTGTGGGAAACGGTATGGCAGTGTCTCTGGATTGACACAGCAGCAACTAAACAAGATGAGAAAAGGCGTATCTTCTGTGTGTCATTAACGTCCAAGGGACTAATATTTGTTATTTGTGCCAACAGTAATAGACACTAATAAAGACAAGTAGATTTTTTTCTATTATTATTATTAAAATATGTTTTGTAAACCGTTGATCTTGTATCAAGCAGAGGTGGTCATCAGCTGGAGAAACTTTAATCTCACTGCCTTTAACATGAGCTTGATCCAGCCCATGAAATAAGAGTTGGCAGTCAGTATGGAATTTGCCGCTTAAAATTTCATTTGCTCTGAGTTGCCAGAAGAACTGATTTTGTGATGCCAAGTTCGTTAATACTTTTCAGACTCTCTTCAGGCTCCTACAGTCTTTTCACTAGTGAAAAATCAAGGACCTTTAAGACTTAAAAGGCCCTGTTGCAGGTGGTGTTTGACGTAGTGGTAATCAAGTAGTTCAGTTTAAGTTTTTAGCAATGGCTTACCTTAACGTGGCAGAAAGGGCCAGTGGGACTTTACCAAACTAGACACTCTCTTGGAATAAAATAAGGTGAGACATATCGGCCAAGGAATAGAATCACTGAACTATTTAAAATATCTGTCTCTACCTCCTGCAGTGGCATCATGATATTTAAAAAAAAAAAAACAACACAAAAAACAACTTTTCTCATTTCCTTACTTGCTTACATATGTGGAGTGAGTTTTTAAAAACTGTAGTCATATTGCAGACTGCTTTTTAATGTCTTTCAGACTGAAGTTTGAGAGAACACAGCTGTAGGCAGTTTCATGGGAGATGAGAAGGGGGAATGTGAATAAAATAAAGAACTAGATACAGTACTGATGCAGCCAGGTGATTTCCACCCCCTCTGTCCCTCCACTCCAAAAAGCCTCTGCCCTTCCTTGCCTTCCCAGAATAGCAGATTGTGGTTTCAATGTGGATAACCTCTGGACGTGAGGAGTACAGCTGACTGTCTGAGGCAAAATCCAGTTTCGTTACATTAAGAAAAATGTATTAATATGTTAATTTGGGCCCTAGGAGCACGTTGCTTGGCAAGTGCCATTGATTGCATGGCAGCTGCAACAGAGGGCTAAAGACTTTTAGAGCAGAAGAGCATTACAGGAGTTGGGGATTTTCTGATAAAAATAGTCTCTGAAAATAAATAGTGCTTGGGGCTCCAGCCCACTGCCATTTAGTAAACTGCAAAGTTCAATTTTAAACTGGACCTTTCTCCTCTGAGGTCTGCCAGCACTATTTCAGAGCTCATTAAATGTTACATGAGAGTGTTATAAAAATTTTCTGTCCTCATTAGTTTCTACAGAGTTCCAGTGTAGCTTGGACGTTGTAAACATCCCCTGTTTAGTTGTAGATGATACCATCATCAAGGGAGGGAAGAGAAAGAGGAGAAATTCTCTAATACCTCAGTCCAAATGCTTGTTTTGACACTGGTCCGCAGCTAGCTAGCAGCATAAATAAAACAGAATTTTTGCCATCTTTAAACAATGTTTTTGGAGCAACTCACTATCTGTACAAGTTCTCCTCCCAGGAGTAAAACCAGACAGAACAACTGGGAGGGAAGGGGAGGCTGGGTGGGCTTTTCTTTCCTTCAGCAAGCCTATTCCTACACACCTGGGCTGATGCTGTGTTGTCTTAGTGGGGCTGGTCCAGCTGGCACTGGAGACAGGCACAACACTAGTGATGCCAGTGATGAGGTGGAGGTAGCCTGTTTCGCAGTCTTGAGTGCAAAGTTGGTCTTGACCTTCTGAGCTTGTTAAGGAAGATAGACCACTCTGCTGTTGTCTTCACCATCTGACTTTGCTACTTGTATCTGTTGCCTTAGGTTGTCCCTAAGGGTTAGAAAGGTAAAAAGCAGATAACTGTGCTCTCTGGGTATATAAGAAAGGAGGAATTCCCTGTGTATTGACACAAGCAGTAAATGTATAGATATATCTGTGGAAGTCAGAGTGTCCCTGTCTGATTGCAAGCAACAAAAATGGCTGAACTGGCTTCTCGAATTCAGTTCCATTGGATATCGGGCACAAAACCTGTTTTGGTTCTCAGAGCCATGTGAACAATGGCATTAGTTTCATAACCAACTAAAGATGATTTGACTATTGCATTTAAAGCTTCCTTGTTTCGACTCGATCACTAGTACAACAGATTTATTAATGTATTTATTTTTTTAGCTGTACTTCTCACACATCATGTATCTCAAAGTGCAAAAGAGCCCTGGTAGTGTAGTGCAAATGTATGCACCCATCTGTAGCCAGCAACAGAAGGCTCACAGTCTGGAGCATCTTTGCCTCCGTGACAGGAGCATCCAAAATGTGCTTAATACTGTGTGTAAGTAGTTTTCATATCAAAAACTTTGTAGTTAAAAATAACCATTTTACAGGTGTTTGGGTTTTTTTTTTTTTTACAGGTTTACAGCATGCAAACAACAGTGGGAAGAGTGACATTGGCTCAAAATGCCAATTTTAATGTTTCTGTGATGCTCTTCTAGGCACTTTGTTAGACGTAATGGATGGATCCCTTAAGAAAGGTCTACTGTCTTTGAAAGTGCCTTAGAAATAGCCTTGGTAGAAAGATGGCACCTCTAATATGGTGCTGTCTCTGCAGTGTTATGGCACTACAAGGTCACAGTTTGCTTTTGGACAATTGGACTTCTTCCATTTCCATACTGAGATCTTTTTCAGCTCACTAAGAATCATATTTTTCCTGTCAAGCAGAGATTAATACTAAACCAGGCACATCCTCCAACCATTATTCAGCCAAAGTTGATGCTTCAGTAAGAGCTTCATCAGAATAAGGACTATAGAATTCATAAGATTTAGAAAAGGTGCCCACCCCTTTGTTTTGGTGACAAATTCTTCAAAATAAGACACAAATGAGTTGTAATGCCACTAAATGGTTGTGACTCTTCTTGCAGCAGAATCTCCCTACTTTCATTCAAAGTGCCTTTGGAGTGAAGCACCTTTTAGTAAATTAAAGATAAATTAAGAGATTATTCTGATACTCTGCCTTAATTGTGGTAGGAAAACACTTGGTTCCTTTAGTTTGAACAATAAAAATTGTGTTCAAAAGTAGCCTCCCCACCATATTGAACAGAAATAGTTTGAACTTCGTGTTCTACCTAGGGTGGTTTCTCCTGGAAACCCAGTCTTCTATGGTGGTGGCTTAGCTTTCCTTCTGGTGCTGGCGAAAGGCCCCTGAGATGCTCTGATTGCTTCCCGATAGCTTGTGCCACCTGACTGCCTGGTTGTTTGCTTGGATTGCTGCCTTCCCAGAGGTCACAAAGATGTTTTTGTTTGCGCAAGAGTCATTTGCTTTTATTAGAAGCCTGCCTGGGTGCAGCTGATATGCAGTAGGGACCGAAGGATGGAAAAAATCTACTGGCTTTCCCTCTAAGGCCAACAGATAGGATTTTCAGCAATCTTCTGAAAACATTGCAAGCTTTGATTCAGGAACTTCATGTCATTTCACTTATTAAATCCTCACTTTCCTAAGCTGTCCCTTTAGCCCATGTTTCCTGTCTGATTTGCACATTGTCAGATGCTTTTGCTAATCTCTGTAGTTGATGTTTGCTTAAGTGATTATTTGGCAGAAGTGTGTGAGCGTGTGTGTGTGATTGCCGTTGGCATGGCAGTTAGTATGATATGGCATTAGCATACTTGCTCCGTGCTGCAGGCCTCCTCCTCTTCTAGGTTTACTTATACAGCAGGGGGACAAAAAAAACCCAGAAAGCCATGGGGGAGCCAGTTATGGTATGGTGATCCTCAGGCTAGTTTGACCGTAGACCTACAGAGTTCACATGAGCCTAAAGGCTGCCCTCATTTTCCTTCTATTACTGATCATAAATAGATCATCCACCAGCAGAGGATTTATAAAGAGCTGCAGGGATTATGGGCTGCCTAAACAGGGATAGCTACATTGAATCTAGTTTTCAGGCATTTCCCTGTGCTCTCAAAATAGCGTGGGAACTGTGTTTATGGGGTGATAAAGAAGAAAAGGCAAGCTCCGCTCCCTTTGTGTTTGTTAGCTCAGGAACCTGTCTTTAAATGGGACACGGAGTTTAGTTTGTGTTTTGGACTCATTAATATTGAGTGGCCATTGGGATTATAGGTGTATGTGTTTTAAGAGGCGTCAGTCTCTTCTCTGTTGTTTGTAATTTGAGCTATAGTCTGCATGTCTCCTGCATTGGAACAGCTTTATGGGCTATGACTTACCTCACTGAGAACAGTGGGATTTAATTAGACAATGTAACTGTAAAAGGGCATGTGAAACCTTTGCTCGATCAGTGCCTTGATTTATAAGTCTAACACAGCGGAAATAAAAATCTCTGATGATGCAGTATGTGTTCAGGTGCGTGCCCTTTAGGAGTGGGTGGGGATGAAATCTCTTGTGAAAAGTTTTATAGCAATACATTTACTGTGGGGCCTTTGGCAGCTTCACTTGATATTTTTCTGGACATCTGTTTAAGCATGAGCTGCTCTTGTGTTTTGTGGGTTTGTATTGGTTGGTTTGGGGTTTTTTTTGTGCGTGTGTGTGAAAGTCAAACTATTGGTGAGCTGGTTTTCTCCTCCACTTTCTGATGTAAACTTTTTCTGTTGGTCCATGTTAATAACTGTACCTGTCCAAGGCATGGTGTGGGCTGGGCATAACCCCTTGCCAAAAGCTGTCCCTGTACGACTGTCTGGTGCTGCGAAGGTTCTGACTTTATCCTAATGAAAGGTGGAGGCTGCTGTCTTCCTGCTGGGATCAGCCCTTGGTTTTACCTCTGAAGGGAGAAAACTTCTGGCTTAACATCTGAAATGGTTTTGTAAAGCTGTCTGGAATCAGAAATGTAGGAAAGTGGGGAACATTTTCTCTCCCTGTCTCTACCTACCTGCAAAATTGGTCATGTTTTCATGACGAAGAAAATCTGAAGTTTAAAAAGGGATGGGAATGGGAAGAAAAGCTGGTGAACTCCCTGCTCTTACTCATAATTTTGATCTAGAAAAGTTATTTTGAGTCTGCTTTCAAAAACATTTATAGATCCTTGTACTATTTTGCAACTGAGATAATATTTACAAACACCTCTTCTTATTGGGTAGCATAATGTGCTACATTACCCTGTCCTTTCTTTGGCTGCTTCTCTGTGCCCAAATACAGCACCTCTGTGCTAATTTTTACAAAGGGTGAGAGCTGTTGAGAGTTGGTGAGAATGGCTGGAGATTGGATACTGCCGTACAAGGAAAGGACTAAAAAACAAAGGTGGTATACTACAGCATGTACTTTGTTCGTTTATTTGCTATGTACTATAGTCTGATTTAAATTATTTATGACTATATCTACAAGGAAGTAGTCCTTTAAATGAGAACCCCTCTTTCTTGTGCTAACAACAGCTATAGGTTGAGTGGATATGGAGACTGTGTGTTTTTATAAAGAAAAAAAAAAAAGATGTGTAGACACTTTTCCCCAACATTGTGTTTTACACACACGTCAAAAGCAAGTCTCTGTTTGGAGAAACTTTCCAAACTGTAGAAATGTGTAGCAAAAATGTGTTATCTAACTTCAGACTTTCCAATTGCACAACATGTACTATAAATGACAAGTTCACATCTTTTTGTATTGACACTTTCAACATGTACAATAAGGCTCTAATTCTAGTTGGGATTTTACCAACTGAGATTTCTCAAGTAATTGTGGGTGGGAATTTCTTGTCTTATTTAAATAGGAAATTCTGAAATAAACAAAAAACCCAAAGCAGGAGAAGTGTAAATTATCTAAGTCAAGAAAAATTGAATTTGAAATATTTCACATAAAGCTTATCAAAATGGAAATTTGTGAGTTACTGAATCCAAGATTTCTTTTCCAGGTCAGTGAAATTCTCGTGCGTATCTAAACACTTGCAGCACTTAGTGGGTACTGAGGGAATGGAAATGAGAACTTGAGCCTACATATGATAATAGATACATTGGCTACAGTAAGCTTTTCACTGATGCCCTGTGATGTCCAGCTGATGCTGTTCATTATGGAATTTTTATGATCATGATGTCTTACAAAAAGAGTGGTATAATATGCAGCAGTGGGGGATGAGGAGGATTTTCCCAAATTTATCCTTTCCTGATCAGTTTATTTTTTTTTCCAAAGTATACCTTTGAAAAATAGAATATAATTGTAATAATTGTAAACATTTGTAATACTCGTAAATTATTACAAAAATATTTGTATTACAAAATCATTTCTTTACAAAATAATGGTAAACAATTGTAATAATTTGTATTTGTTATTTAAAATTATTACTACTATAATTATAGAATTGAATAAAAATGGAATTTTGATTCCATTTTTTCCCAAAGACTTGTGCATGTTCATTTCAGTTGCTCCACAGGTCATGGTGTTTGGGATTTTTTTTTTTTTTTCCTTTCTCCCTATATAATCATAGCTTCTGTTGCAAAAGACATTTTAGCCTTTGTTCGGTGTTAAGTACACCCTTAGCCTAGAATAAGTATAGTTTTCACTGCCTGGTGCGGTGTGTGATTTGTGTGAAATGAAAGGGATTTCTTTTTATCTCATTTATATCTGTCTTCTGTTCCTTCAGGTTTAAAAAAGTATTCTAGGCCTAAAAACTTTTTGGAGTAGCAGAACTTCCAAGCTGCGGCAGCTGATCCCAGGTGAGCTGCTCGCATTGTGCATCCTCTCCTGCTTCTCTAGTTGCCTTGTGCAGATTCCTGTCCGGTCGTAGTTTTGCTGCCTTGCAAAGGTAAACCGTTGAAGGCTGCTACTGTTTCTATATCAAAAGCTGTATCAGCCTGTGAAATAGGTCTGGATTTTTCTAAGACATGGATCACGCCCTGTGAGTAGCAGTCCAGTTGTACAAGATATAAAAGCGGATGGAAGAGCATGGGTTGAGTTCTGTAAAACCAGGGTTATGTGGACTGCTTAAAACTCTTCTGCAAGTAGCATTCATCTTCCTTAGCTTTAAATGTGTATAGATCTGAAATGGATTTTTCTCTGCACAGATAAACCACACCCAAACTGTTTTGTTTTTGAAGATGTATTTCCATAACTCTGAATAGCTGATGTTTCCTTAATCTTAATTCTGAATTCCTGTCTCTCTAATGTCCTTATTTTCATAACCCAAACTTCTCTTTGCTTTAACCTCTCTTCTATTTAAATAGTGTAGTAGGACAGTCTTCATAAATATTACACATTCGCTCATGTATCTCATTTTCAGTGGCCTTTTACAGCCTCACGCCTAGTTCTACATCAGCAAAATGTTTTCAGCTGGTTTATTTCTAAGCATGCTCACAATTTATGCCCTTATTTTAGTGAGCACATTTAGCTGAAATTTAACCCGGCATTCTATACTTGCATTGTAGTTTCCACAGTCAAACATTTTTCATATTATAGTTTAAAATTTTAGAAGCTCTATTATAAATCTTTGTCTAGTCTGAAAAGACTCTTGAGCTAAGCACAGGGATATGACATCTTTTGTCTCCAGGACTTTTTTGGTGTCTAGAAGTTAATTCAGTAATCACTGGTATATAGTAGTATGTAAGCACATATATTCTTGTTCCATTAGACTTCAATGTGTCTGTGGTGAATTTTACCTGATATTTTTGTCGTTTGGTTGCCTGGATAGTTGTGAGGACAAGAACCTCCATATTGTTGACTAATACTGTTTTATATAATCAGCACATTTTGTTGCCTTGTTTTTCATTCTTTCTTTCGGATACTTCATAAATGCACTTGGCAACACTAATCCTAGGCTGATCCTTGGTGTGCTACAACCCCCTTCTGTAGGAAGAGCTGGTTATTGTTCTTACCCTGGGATTCTCAGTCACCTGACTAATATTTAAAGAGTGATAGGACCTTACCTCTTATCCCAAGATTACCAGGCTCTCCTAATAGTTTATTTCAAAGTCTTTGAAAATCCAGACAATTTACATCTAGTGCAAAATAGCCAGGTTAAGTTTTTAAAGGCTTCTTGTAGATTAGCGAGGTGTGATTTATCATTGTGAAAAATGTGCTTTTTATAGACTTTCCTAGTTTGTGGGGCTTCTGTTTCAGGCTAGCTGGTTTACACTTGCCTTTAACTCATTTTTCTCAGCTCTGGAAATGCAGTTTAGTGCAATTGAATTTCTAAAGTTGTTTCTTTTTTTTTAATTTACTTTATTTTAGTTCTTGTAACTCTGTCTGGCAGTTCTGCCTCAAGTTCTTTACTTGTGTCGCCCTCGGGCATGCATCTCTCTCCCCTGCTTTGAAGTGAAAACTGAAGCAGAGGAGCCATTTAACTTCTATGCAATATCTTTTTCTGCCCTCATTGACTTCTTTGCATCAGGGTAGTCTGCAGTATAGTCTACAGGACCCAGCAGCTCTTCGGGAGTTCCATTTTCCCCGTGTGCTTAAGGAGTGCCTTATTACTTGTCACTATGTATTTGCCTCCTTGTTCCTCAACCTTGCTCTTGGACCTCTTAATCTCCATTTTGCATCTCACCTGCCAAAGTTGTTCTTTCCTATTAGTTTCACTTGGGCTGGATTTCCATTTTCTTTCTCTTAAGGATATTCTGTGAGTTAATAAGTTCTTAAACTACATTTGAGAAGTTTGTTTGTTTGTTTGTTTGTTTTCTTCCTTCCTCCTTCTTTTTTCTGAGTGGCCAGGAGTATGATCAGTGATTACACTTTGGCATCCTTTCAGAATATCTGTGCTCATTCCTTGCATGCCTTATTAAAGGCTCGCAGGGAACAGAAAGAAGTGACTCACAAATACTGTGCTTCTTGAAGCCTACTTCTCTTAGGACTGGTGACGACCTCCCAGTTGTAGCATCCACCATAATCATGTAATAACTCTGGGGTGAAGATTTCAAAGGACTGAGAGATAATTCTGTATTTACATTCCATAGAAATGCATCTGAACTGTGGCAATTTTCCCTTTGGAAATTAGTCTGGAAATGTAGCCCTGTCTAATTCATGAATAAATTCTTTTCCATTGTTTGGGACTAATTTATTGTAGCCTTTCCTTCTGCAAGCTTCAAACCAGCTGCGACCATATCAATTGGTTATGCTGAGAAGAAAACGTTTATAAAAATTATCTCATTTTCACATTTCTAGGAAAATGGTAATGTTGTCATAATTTGATCACCAAGTATTTTAAATCTGTGATCTCTGGTCTGAATTGGAGGCTTGTATTCTACCATCCTCGAGACAGTAGCTCAGAATTTGTAGTTGGAAACACTCCCCTAAAGTACCTCCCTGTGATGCTCACTGAAGGCAGCCTGAAAAGTCAGATTTGTACTTCTGACTTCTTCCTCTTTCTTACCTGGTGTGTGTGCAAGTATAGCTCAAGATTGTATGTTTTCTCCTTTTAGAAGAATCCCCTCTAAGCATTTTAGCTAAAGGCCTGCCCTAAAGTCCACCGAAGCAACTAAATACATACATGAATATATAGATTCATTGTGATTTAGATTGGCTGTATAATTTGTCATTAACACTTCTTGTGTTACTGCCTTTTTTTTGATTAACACTTGAGCAAACTGTGCTCCAGGAAGCTGTTTGTGATACCAGAAATGCAAGCTGATTGCACTCACATACATCTGATTTGATGCCCTGATGCTTTCCAGCTGTGGTAAATGGACAACTATTTGAAAACAAGCATGTTTTCAGAGTTGGAATATCCTGTGAAAACTACCCATTTTCCCTTAAGTCTGGCTGTGTTCAGTTCATCTGATGCTGATTTACTCTCCCAGCATCTCACAGAGAATGTTTTTAATATTAAAATTCTTGTAGTAACACTTACACTTCTAAAATGTTTTTCATTTAATTCCTAGAATTATTCATATTCTGGGCAAAATTGATGCCTCCTCCCTCGATTTCTGTTATGGAAAATCAAGACTTAGCAAGTTGTGGTTACAGGTACTTTAGGATAATTACCTTTTAAGTAATGAATCCCAAAGCAAATCTTTGGTTTTTTTGAATGGGAGGAATCTTTTGTTGCATCCTTTATTTCAGAGCTATCCTGCATGCTCAGTGTTGGTGGGAAGGACAGAGTTTGAGGACCCACTTATGTGCTTGCTCCTCAGCAGAAGGTCGGGAGCAGCCCCTTCCCTAGGTTGCATCTCTGTGCACAGATGGAGTGAGAGAGACAGGGGACAGTAGTGCGTTATCATCAACTGATGTCGCAACAATCTCAAAGCCTCTGTGCATTTTTTTTTTTTTTTGTATTTCAATGCAAGCTGGCATCTCTTTATCAGAAGCAAATCATTTTACACAAACATATGCCAAGAGCAGGAAGAGAAGGCTAATTGATCAGGAAGACAGAAATGGGCTTCTGTATTTAACAGGATTTTTTTTTTTTGTGCTAGTGGAACAAGATTTATAGTCATGATTACTAATCATAGAGGTCCTTTGAGCCCTTTCTTAAATCCATATCTCTAGAGAAAAGCATCTGTAAAGGAATACATAGAGAAAAAGAGGCAGTTATGAACCTCAGCTAGGCAGTGCATACAATTGTTCTGCCTTAATTTTTAGCAAACTAGTGCATGCAAGTTAGGTACGTTGCCACTTGTAAGCCCTGTCTCTCAGCATTTCCACGTAAGCTTGTTAACTGGATTGGGCTGGACTTAAGAAAGAGCTCATTCCTATTCTTGATGCGCTCAAGTGGCTTTTA
Source organism: Nipponia nippon (assembly GCF_047370975.1). Classification (NCBI taxonomy): domain Eukaryota; kingdom Metazoa; phylum Chordata; class Aves; order Pelecaniformes; family Threskiornithidae; genus Nipponia; species Nipponia nippon. Next base: position 65,170,062 of record NW_028262347.1, read on the forward strand.
TGTAGGGTGCTGTGAATGGGCACAAGGGCTTGTCACGATGTGAGTCACTAAATGTGTTACAGCTTTTGCCATGACACACGCAGCATCAGCAGTAACAGAAGCCAACCAAGGTTGCAGTTACCCTCCTGCTTCTAATGATACCGCTTTTAGGTCACCTGCCTACGATGCCTCTGTGTGTGGCAAATGAAGGGGTGACAAGTAGCTTTTGTTTAAAGTAAACCATTGTTTAGTGTAAGAAGACAAATGTGTCTGTTTTTGATGGTACTCCACTGCACATAGGCTTTGGAAATGAAATAACTTGACCTTTCTTAATAGCACACCTGTGTTTCACATCCAGCTGCTATTGCTGCTGGACTGAACCTCACAGTTAGTATACTGATCAGAGCTCAATGGAAATATTTTTGTTGTACGACAGGTAGAAACAAAGACCTCTAGCCTCCTTGGACTGGAGTGAGCCTTCAGCTTTGGATGGTGGGTCTGTGAGATGTGATGGCTCTGTTAACGCAGCAGTGTCATATTAGCCCATCGATAATGCTAGTGTACTCTGCTGCTCTCGTGTTCCCCCTGCCAGCTCACACAGGATTCACGGTGTTGTCTTATGGTGTGCTTTTCTGTACGTGTGGTTTGCAGGCAGCTTGTGAGGTGCCAGCATAGCCTGCCATTGATCCCATTCTCCTCCTTCCCTGTTTGCATGGTGAAGCAGAAAGCATGCGTGTAGAACTTGCAAATCACAGCAACAGAGGTCACAAGCACAGTAAAAGTTGAAATGATCCTGACAAACTGGACGGTTTCTCTGCAATTGAGAGAGTCTTTCACAGAAAAATGAAACATGCTGTCCTTTGGGGTTAATAAAATGGGCACACATAAAACTTGGAAACATGGTTGTAGGATGGCAGGAGAAGGTCTGACAGCAGTTTCTGTATGCTGCAGAGAATGCTGAGTGTTCATCTGCTAACCCAGTCAGTCCAGGACAGCTGAGCTCTAGTTGTGGTTTGTATGGGTTGCTAATAACTTTGATGCACAGGGACTAATGTACCTACTGGATGCTTTCAGTCATGACACATTTTGGCCTGAGAATTTGTATCTCCAAGTGAGAATCGAGTGGAGTAGCTGGAATGTGTTTGACCACATTTGATGCTACTTCAGCATCTGCCTCTAGAGGCTGGGTTTTTTAGGCGGGGATCTCTCACAGCATTTGGGTTTGGCATTTGTGATTCCTGCGACATCTGCCAGAGCTATCAAGACAGATGAAGGTGGTGTCCAAGAAAGGACTGAAGGACAAGGTGCTCTAAACCTGAGGACAGAGAAATTTTACAATGTGCCATGACAAACCAAGGCAGGACTCACCGAGAAGTTCCCCTGCCTAACGTTCATTGTAAAACCAGCTAAGCTGCCGTGCTGTTATGCCCCTTTCCCAGGGCCGGGTCTGGGATGGCAGGTGGAGCGGCTGGGATAAAGGGCTTTCACGTTGCGGGGGCAGTGGATGCCGCAGGTAGCGATTAAGAGGTGCTGGCAGTGTGGTGGTAGGGAGTACAGTGACACAGATGACTGGGGTGGCAATGCATCATATTTCCCCCCCCCCCCCCCCCCCCCCTTGTGGCTAGAACAGGACTGTGAATACAGAGGAGGTGCTGTAGGATAAGACACATGGTTTTATGAAAGTCCAAGGCAAGAGAAATAAAGTGGTGCAGACACAGTGTGAAAGGCATTTGCAGAGCTGTGCGTGGGAAGGCTACATTTCACTTGCCTGCAGCCAGCTTGGTGTAGCTAATAGTATTTAATGCTCTGTTGTTTGTTTGTTTGTTTGTTTGGGTTGTCTCCCCCCCTTTTAAGCAACGTATTTACCTCATAAGGGAAAAAGAAATCTTATTCATTCATGTAGTACCTTTCTGGGCACTAGGAACTGCAGTTTGCAGTTGACACAAACACATTTATTCCTGGCTGAATAAGCTGGTCCTGAGATGTTGTGGGCCTGTTCCTAAGCAGGTGTGTGATCGGGCTTCCATGGAAATCTGCCTTTCTGTGTCATACTGTCAATTCAAAAGGCTTCAGGAGCTTTTTAAAAGCTGGTCATGATCTGGGCCCATTTCTGGTTGATCTCCCTCATTCCCTTGGCTATTCTAACCGCTTCTTTAATTTACAGCGCCTGAGGCTTGAGGGGAAAATCCCATCACAAATCTACCTGGAGTCTCCAGATTCTTTGCTGCATACGGAGTTCAGGCTTTCTCTTGCTCTCATGGGGGGGCGGAGGGGGAGGAATCTATTGCAGACAGCAAATTGGGTTAAAAAGGCAAGAGATGAAATAAACATACCTTATATCTTCCTTGGATATAAGGACAAGTGAGTGGAGTATGAGACTGCAAGGGAGATCAGAGGCAGATCTCCTTCAAAGATGATTCTCCAGGCAGGTGAGGATGGCAGAAAGTTTGCAGACTATTTGAGGAAGTTGGTGTCATAGTGCTCCTCAGAAGCCTGGGTGTTAAATAGTCTCTTTCCCATTTTCCCAGTCACACAGCTGCATAAGATAAAAGCTTCATCAAGCTCCTAGACCTTGGGCTGGTCTTGCAAAATCAAGCCAGCCGTTGTGAGAGGGGTTAATTCACACCATCGCCACAGAAGACAAAATGGATCTTTGAAACAAATGTGGTGGTGGGGGTAAACCCATCAATCATGTGAATACTGCTTTACAGTAGTTCACAACTGCAGCTTTTTTCTTAAGCAAGGGCTGGCTGAGTCCAATCAATCCCTTGGCTCTCAAATAGGTCTCAGCAGGCAGTAGCTTGCTCCTTGTGGGTTTGTATGTACATGAAAGCCCACTTTATATTAACTCTGTGGAATAGTATTTTTTTTTTCCTCTCTCTAAACCCCTTAGCGCTAATTCAGTGTAATTATACTCATTGAATACAGTACTGACAGCCCCACTCCTCCCCCTTTCCTGTCAGGATATTGGCCTAAAAATCACTAGATGAAGAAAATCCAAAACAATGATGGGATTCTTTGTTCTGGCCTTCTACATAGGTTTTTATTATTTTAATGTAACCCATTGGTCACACTTTCAAGTATTTCCTTTAAAGCTGAAGACTGAAAATACATTTTTATTTTTTGTTTTAAAAATTAATGAAGAATTAGACTTTAGGCTTTAAGGAAAATACTGCAAAACTCATTACTAACTGAGCATTGGCGTCATTATTAACAGCCTGAGGCTGCTGAGGGCCTCTATCTACGTTTTTGGAAATGGTGAAAGGTGCCAGGAAAAGGCAGGGAGCCTCTTTCCACCTGTTCCTTCCCCTGTCTATGTCTGCATCTCAGTGATGGGTGGCATTTTCCCTGTTGTGTTTTCAGGGCTGCAAAATAAAGGTGCAGGTGTCTTAGCACAGCATGTTGTAGTCCTTTCTAGTTCCATATATGTGAATGAAGCTTATGTAGTGGGAAATATCTGGAAAGCAGTGACTAAAAAGGATTTTAGGGGTTGTAGGAAGTAGGCATTGGCATGTGAGCTCTGAATGTAGTACTGTGGAGAAATGTCTAAAACCAATTCTTAGGCGTATAAATGAGAGGGCCAGACTAGGACGATGGTGCTGATGAGAGAGATACCAGGATAAGACATTCTCTCTTGGTGTCAACATTTTCAAAAGGTGCAAAAAATAAAAAGGAAAGGAAAAACTCTCCAACAAACTAATGGCTGGAGAAAGTTTGCTTTGTGGCTTAAAGAGCTTAGTCTGCCTGACAGACTCAAAAAGAACAGATAACCACATTATAAATATCTTTTAGGGAAGAAAAATAACAAGTACTGAAAGCCTCTATAACTTACTGGGGAAAGCCATGATAAGAAAAATTCAATTACAAACTAATTTACTATTTTACAGTGTCGATGGTGGGAGGGAGGATGATAATTTCACAAAAGCTTTCACAGAAGGCAGTGGATCCCTCATCTTACGAAGCCTAAATGGCAAATGTGGAGTTGTGGATTCCAGAAGATTGGTACAAGGAACTAACTTGGGGCTTTTGCATAGGGACATCCATTTTGTCTTGACAGAAGAGTTTTTCTCAGCTGCTCAGAGGTGAGATGTGGGCAGGTCAGCGAAGCAGAAGTCTGTGTTTTAAAAGATAGCAAATGTGTCCTGCTTTAACAAGTAAGGGGGTTCTCTTTTTAACTGTCATACACAAAGACTGTAATTTAGGTGCCAATTTGCTTCCTACAAAGGCTGTAACATGTTGCAAGTCACACTTCTTGTGTTGCCCTTCATCATATCAACTTGTAACTCAACTGCTGTAAACCTAGTAGGATAGAGCCAAACATCACGTGAAAAACAGAGTGAACAGGGGAACATGCATTATAGAACCTAAAACGGCCATGCTGGGAGGGCATTTACCATTAAAGTACAGAGTTGCTTACTCCTTCCTTTCTAAGTGTGGATTTTTTGGTTTTGTTTTTTTTTTTTTTTCCCCCTGCTTACCTTGCCTTAGTGGAATGGTAGCGAAGTGTGTGCTTTCCTTTCCAATCAAGAGTGATTTTCTTCGTAGCAGACAGGCAGACCACAGCCCTTATTCCTGAAACCCCGGCCCTTTAGCACAAAAGGTCTCCATCCAAGCATTGTCTTACTGTCTTTAGGTCTTGGCTGTATAAAGCCTCTTGGAAAAGTGAATCTGAATGAAGAAAAACATGCATTTGTGAGATAGGTAGATTGTGTCAATTTTTTAATGTAGACAATTCTCTTTAGAGTGAAATAAACTGGATCAAACTAAGGTGTTGCCAGTTCAAAGAAGAGTGTCCACACCATTGTGTGCTATTTCTTGCCTACTTTTAGTTGGAGAATGTGCAAGCTATGCGGGGATAAGGAGGTCTTCTGGATTTTGCAAGACTGAGGAAACAGAGGCATTAGAGAGGAGGAGGGTGTCAGCTTTATTGGCTTCCTTTGCTCATGGGATTGAGGAACCTTTATTTATGCTTTTCTAGTCATGCAGATAAGCTAGTTCTGTTTCCAGAATCAGGAGAAATGCTGATTTTTCTCTCATTGAGAAGAATGATGGAGCTTAGCAGCTTTAAACTCTAGTTCAGTTTGAGCACTGGCTATAGTTATAATAAATTGCTGGCTTTATTTAAGAAGATTCTGAAAGATCAAATCCCCAATAGGGTTTTCGCAAATGGGAAAAACTTGTTTGTTTCTCTCTCTCTGAGAATATGGAACTGTTCCACTATGTACATTTCCTTAAATTGGGTTTTCATGTGTAATACAACTTGGGTGGGGAGGACGGGGCAAAAAGCAGAAGTTGTAAGCCTGTGATGTGGGAAGTGGCTATAGCCTACACCAGTTCCCCAGACCTTAGAGCAGCCTCTGTTCTCTCTTTCTCCTGCTTTGTTTTATGCAAAGGTCATGCTTCCCCAGTGACCATTAGGATGCATTACCTTTTGTTTTATCTCTGTGATTAATGTTGCCTAATTTAATGATGATGATGATGTAGCGGAACCATCTGGTGATTCAACTTCAAAAGGCTGAAGCTCTAGGCTGAAAACTTTGGATAGGACTGCCAGCACTGGGCCAACCCGGTTCCTGTAGAGTAGGGGGAAAGTAATTTTGGATTTCTAGAGCTGATGAGATATTTCTTCTCTAGCTTTATGCAGGTAGCTCCTCCTCTTGCTACATAAAATTGTTTTCAACACGTTTTGTTGTTTAGGTGAGGGCATGTTAATTTTGAACTTTCTTCTGTGAGTAGTTGCCTAGATAGCAAACCTTCTAGCCCAAGAGAGAACTTTGTTTAAACAACACAGACAGTAAGTATTACAGGAGCCAGATAATTGCAGGTAAGTAGGCATCTTGATGAGATTAGAAGGGCAGGAGTAGATACAACAAACAGAGGCTTATACCTTATGAGCTATGCTGATTAGCTCCTAATCCTTAAGCAGACTTTACTGAACTCTGCCTGGTTGAATTGTTCTCTCTTGGGACACTGTTTTCCAATTTGTATTGCTGACACAGAAGATCCATCCATGCTGCCTTTTGAGTAGTTGTGAGCTGCCAAGGCTGAGAGTTCAAACCCTGGAGCACACTGAATTGGGGAACAGCAGCCAGGAGCTGGTGCTCTTGCTGAACAGATGGTGACCCAGAAAAGCTGTATGCTCAGCATTAAGTACTTAATGACATGCAGGTGTCCTTCATGGTTTGGAGCACTGAAGTTTTTAAATGTACTGTAGGAAGTTGGTTACTTTGAAGACCAAATGAGGCTTCCCACCTCTGTGGAGCCATTTGTGGCACAATTTACTGCTACCAAAATCTATCCACTTAACATAAACAGATGTGCAGCACGGAGCTGACCTGAACTTCCCTACAGTGGGAATTAAGCAGGGATCAACCAGAGACACATTCATTCAAGACAATTCAAAGTCTTAGCCTGAGGCCACCAGAGAGAAGAACCATTTAGAGGGTAATTCCTCACTAAGATATTACTGTTATCTGTTCTTAGCACTAAAACAAGTTGTTTTAGACCAGAGCTGTGTGGTTGCTCTGCCTGTGTGGAATAGCATCATCCTGTTAGAATCACAGAATCATTAAGGTTGGAAAAGACCCTTAAGATCGAGTCCAACCGTTAACCTATCACTGCCAAGTCTACCACTACACCATGTCCTCAAGCACCACGTCTACCTGTCTTTTAAATACCTCCAGGGATGGAGACTCAACCACTTCCCTGGGCAGCCTGTTCCAATGCCTGACTACCCTTTCAATGAAGAAGTTTTTCCTAATATCCAACCTAAACTTCCCCTGGTGCAGCTTGAGGCTGTTTCCTCTCATCCTATTAACTATTGCCACGCCCTGAATAAATAGTCATTTTTGATAACTAGCAAAAAATTTCCTACGTGATCTCTTTCTTTCTGTTTGCAAGCCAGCTTTTGAAGAGGCAAATCCACGGGTCCATGGGGGTGGGGAAGAGAGGAAGAGGTCTGCAGGCCAGAGGAATGGGAAAGATGAGGCACAGTGGGAGGGCCAGCACTGTAAGGTTGCTTAGGCTCTTTCTTCTCCCCCTCTGCTGTGTTGCAGTGCTCTCCCTTCTGTCCTCAAGTCTATGAGCTTGTAGCATTACTTCTGGCTCTTCTACATCTGCAGAGTTGCTTCTCATGAAGGATAAGGCATAGCGAGGTAGCAGTGGTTCTGCATCATGCCTTCAGTGCTGGCATCCTTATGTGGTGAAATGTGCTTCACTAGCTTTAACAGGTGATACCTGCGGTCTTAGTGAGCTTTTGGGTATTTGGAGGGAATGATTCCCCTGTAACGGGAAACGAGCAACAAGGTAAAAACCCCACCTCAGTAGCAGGCATTCAGCAGGTGAAAAGGAGCATTATCTGTGCCTGCTTCCATTTTTGATAGACACGTTTTGATATCTGTGGAAGAGAGACTTGGGAGCAATGGAGAATGCCAGCTTTAGTTTCAGTTCATTTGTATACAAGTTGTCACTTCTATTTTTCTTTTTTTCAGAAGGCTTTGTGAATATACTGGGTCCCTCTCACTGTGACTCACAGGCTGTATATACTACCTTCAGTAGCAGTGATCTGTTTTTTCAGCCAAGGGGCTCCGGGAGGTCATGCCTGTACTGTTGGCAGAGGCCCAGCTGAAGTGAGCCTTTCTCCTTGTGTGCCTGAACTCCCCTCCCTGGGGATTGCCTGGGGTGGCTCAGGATAGAGCTAGAGTATGAGCCACCACAGAGGGTAACACAGGTTATCAAAAAGCTGAAGCCTAAGTATGAGCTCTGAGCCTCAGCTCACTGGCCAGCAGAGGTGCTAATGCCATTCCCAGGAAGCTTGGCTTGGCATCTTGGTCACTGAATTAGCAATGAATAAAGTTTAATGATTCCTGCCTCTCAGGTGATACCTTTTTCACTAGAATGCTAAAAAAGGAATGAAATTGCAGCAAAGGGATTGGGGGAATGAATGGGAATCATGCCTGATTAGCTTTCGGAAGGAGGAAAAAGAATCACATGGTTCAGATGGTAATCGCTCTGTAAGGGGCAACTATCTCCTGGAGTTATCACTTAATCTCTAGGTAGGCTTTCTTCTGAGTCAGACTTAACGGATCAGCTTTGGACTGGCCTTCAGTGAAAAGGAGAACTGCATTATCATTTCTCTGTCAGGTTAAGGCAAGAAGGCCATCTTAGGCAAGAATTTTACTCTTACTGAGATCTGCCCTTTACAGCTTTTCTCCCATAACCATCCCAAAGTGCCCTGCTGGCTTCTGCCTAATTTTTGGTATGCTTGAGATTAATTTTGACTGGTTTTTCTGGGAAGTGATTAATGGTAGAAGTATCCTAGTATAATCTATGACACTCTTATCTAATACCTTCGCAAAAGATTCTGGGTTTAGGGAATCACTTGCCCCTGCTTCTTGCCTTCCTTCTGTCCTGCTTCTCTCTTTTTTTCAAGTGGTGCAGGCAAATAAGCTCTTTGGAGCTGCTGCATCTCAGACTTTCCCTTCTCTCCTTTTCCCTTTCTTTCTGTCACTGGCATCAGCAAGCTTCCTCAGCTCTGGAGGACAGCATGCAGTAGCACCGTTTCCTTCGTCTGACGTTGGGATACATGGTGTCATTTAACTTTTTTTTTTTTCCTTTTACTGTGCATTTGTAGATGCCCCGAAAGAAGGAGCTCTTTGCCAATGCAGTTGTAGTGAGGTTGTGAGAAACGGAGGAATTGGAGAACCAGAACACCGGTGCTATGTCTGAGTGAATAAGCTATTGCCTTTTCAGTGCATTTGCTCCCTAGTGCTAATAATTGCCTTGATATTTGATTGATATCACATATCAAGACAAATCAAGCTACGTGATGCAGAGGTGATGGGGAGGAAAGGCAGGTGTAGGCACTGGGGGCAAAATCCCTCTAAAGTAGGAGATTTGATGAAGGGAATTTAAACACTACAAACATAGCTTTGTTTCCAGTTATATTTTTTCCTTGCAATGACCTGCCTGTCCTTTTTAGGCTTTCACTGCTATTTCTTTTCAGGCGTTTCTCCCTTCTCCCCTCCAATTTCCATCCTTTCCTGGTAATCTGACAAGAAATTCTATCTGGGGAAGGGGCTGAGGAAATAACCCCTCCTCCCCAAATAACAGCATCTTTCTTGGTGGAATCTGCAGTTTTTGCAAATGAACTATGTTCCCTCACACCTCCTGTGCTTTTCTTTTTCAAATCACATAACTTCCTGCATGAGGTAACCTTTTCTATCTCAGTCTGTCTCTCTCCCTTGCTTGCTCTCCCTCTGGCTTGCTTTTCAGTCAGCGTTGCTCTCTGGGTCCCTTGCTCAGTGATGAATGAGTTTCATTCATCTTTCTTTTGGGGGCTCTGTGAAAAGCTTTAGACTTTGCCTGCTCCCATTTTTTCGCTCGGCTATTCATTTCCATGGCAATGGAGAAAGGAGGGGGGCAGCAGAGTGGGTGGCAGTGGGGCCAGAGGTCAAGAGTGGCCACTTTCTGAATTAAAGCTTTGAATTCCATTAAAGGTGACATGTTGTAACCTGGAGTAACTCTCCAAGAACTTGGCTGTCAAAGTCATCAAAGCAAAGGGAGAGGGAGGCAGGAGAAAGAGAGAGATCAGAGGAGGAGGAACTCAAGAGCTTGGAGTTGCTGTCAGGATTACATCTGGTGACTTAATATAGGGGTAGTTCATTTGTGTTGCCACACATTGTGCTTCAGTGAGGCCGTGCTCCGAAGTCCGCACGCGGATGGGGCGTGCGAGGTAGAGAGGATTCCCCTCATCCTTTGATCAACAAATGTAATCTTCTGATTAAATAAACAACCCTTCCCCTCCAAGAAATGGGAGGGGGGAATTGAGTATAGATAAGTATCCTGGCCACTTTGGGATGTCATTAGGTTATTTTTTCATTTCTTTCACTGAGGTGCTAGGAGGACTCTGCCAACAAAGATGAGGGATGTTTTCTTGGCATTGTACAAGCAGTCACTGAGAGAAAGTCTGTGTCCCAGAAGACAGCACATGAAGTAGAGCAAAGTTTATCAAGCTGTTTCCAAACATCCAAAATTTAGGTGTTTTAAAAACATAAAATTTGGAAACTTGCCAATCCCTATATTAAAAAAACAAAACCAAAAGAAAACCTCCTTAATTTTGTCATTTGCAGATGT